>NW_018407738.1:304061-480043 GCF_002113885.1 Mizuhopecten yessoensis | reverse complement strand
CAGACAGTGTCAGCTACATTGTAACAATTCTAGACAGTGTCAGCTACATTGTAACAGTTCCAGACAGTGACAGCTACATTGTAACAGTTCTAGACAGTGTCAGCTACATTGCAACAGTTCCAGACAGTGTCAGCTACATTGTAACAGTTCCAGATAGTGTCAGCTACATTGTAACAGTTCCAGACAGTGACAGCTACATTGTAACAGTTCCAGATAGTGTCAGCTACATTGTAACAATTCTAGACAGTGTCAGCTACACTGTAACAGTTCTAGACAGTGTCAGCTACATTGTTACAGTTCCAGACAGTGTCACCCACCTTGTAACAATTCCAGACACTTGTCACCCACCTTGTTAGTTAAGAAATACATATATTGTCACTGAACTTACATGTACAAGACTTGACATTGTCACCCACCTGATATATAAGATCCCCAGCAATATGACAACTATAGGCTGACTATCAACCAACTCTAGAAAATGACATATAACTCTTAAACCTACCAGACACCATCTTGTTAATAATTAAGACACTGTCACTCAGCTGTTAAGACTTCTATTACCTGTGAGACTGATGTCCAACTTGAAAGTGACTGCTTTTTTATCTGACTTCTGTGAATGCACATGCATGTAATACATTCTATTTGACAAGACATTATTAAATGTTGAATTTAGAATGGGAAAGAAAATTCATATCATTGTAAACAAACTATTGAAATTCTACAGATTTTATGAACGCATGCAAGTGATGTAAACATATTGTACAGTCTGTACGTATAAGTTTGAAATAAAAATTCAGGTTAGATGAATCAGTCAGACAGTTTACTTTTCCATCAAAGCTTGTACACAAAATATACACATCAATGCATGCATTTCATTACAGAATAAAGTGTGACACTAGAACTCCAAAACATTGCACTTCATACGTGGAAAGATCTTGAGGAGTACTAGTACTACATTTATAGTTAATATAGGTCACTGTGACCTATATTCCCATTAACTTTAGTTCGACTTTGTATTTATCTCTATTGCTTTGTTTAGACTTAGAAAGGGAGGGACATATGACTGTTTTACAATTACCCCTGGTACTGTATATAAATGTACATGTATAATGTATAATGGCACAGTCTAATATATAATCACCCTTGCCAATAAAATTCTTCTTTGCCTGGTTTTAATTTCACCATTCACCTATAATTACAACCTAATATTGTATGTTGTATATATATCAACCTCATTGGGGAGTGCAAAAAAGGTAACAGTTAAACTGCTGTGAAAATTTCCAGGTATATTTACCTGTTTTATTGTATCCTTTTAACTTATAATAATAACTCTAAGTTGCGTCGAAGAACTCAAGTTCATTAGTAATATATACCACTAAACTACAATCGGATACTGATACCTCACATTCTGGAAACCGAATGTTAATTATACAGATAGTGCCATCACATAGTGTCCTGCAAAAGGGCAAAGGGGGAAATATTTATTGTTTACTCATAATTAAATACGATGACCTGCCACTTAACTGATATTGGCAAAGACAAAACTAATCCTCTTTTCCACTAGGGTATTGATATCGGAGATGATTCGGATCAACATAAATTAAATTGTCAATGCTACTGATAAGCAGAGAATTTCAAGAGAACAAATACATACAAAAGTTGATCATGTTGTCCCAGGATGGTGTCACCTCATTTTGTCCCCGAGATAAATCAATTTCTGCCTGTGTACAGGGGACGAGTACAAAGGCGGGATAGCATGGCACCAGATGGTTTGTGTTGGAGGGTTGGAACAAGCTGCTTCATACAACATCAATATACAACACAATGGACACATCTATAGGAATAAGTGGTCTCCCGGGGTTTATAATAACATGTAATCTGTGAACATTAGACATAATTATGAATAGCTTACGAAAGGTGGATTGGTCCTTACTTATGCATTGCCATCCATCAACTTTCATAATAACATCTTCCTTAAAGTTGAAAAATGGAGTTGAAAATGATTTTATTTCAAAACTGCAAACCCTAATGTTATATATATGTATAAGTAATATAAGGTACCAAGGACTTAAGGGTCTGAGTTAACTTTAAACGCTCAAAACACAAGGTAGAGATCTAGACTTGCAATGATTTGCTGAACTCTCCAACAAAGACGTGTTACAGTTTTATGGCATTTTTCTGACATAGAGATGCCTGTCCAGGGATTTACTAATTTATCGTTATAAAAAGAAAGAAATATTGTAGTTAGTATTTTGGAAATCGCCGTTTATCTTACTCTTTGAGGGTTTTGTTCATTACATTTACACAAAGTTCATGTTGACCACTACAGCCAAAAGTGTCAGCATGAGTGCTTTATATTTTGTATGAATCCATTGATGGAAACATTAACCTTTAGATTGTATATATATATGAATAAAAAGTTTATTATGAGTTCATTTTTTCACAACAAACTTTGACATCACCGAGACCTTGGGATTTGAATACTTGAGCAAATTTTCCATACAAGGCACCATGTATAATTAAAAAGAAACAAAAGGTTTTTTGGCAAGTAAATTTTCATTCTATAGCTAGTTTACCTGGCCATGTCTGGAGGCCATACTCCGACTGGATCGCATATAGCATTATGCTTTTTACAGATCGGTACAGTGCATGTCAAATGCTACTTCCATTTCAGGAATGTATATGTAAATATACTGTTAAAAGTAAACAATTAAATATTTGCATGTAGATTTGGAATTCACAAATCTACATGTATTGGGGATGGTGCACTTTGTATTAACATGATAAAACAGGACACTGTTTTCTATATCCAGTCCCTTCTTGTCGGAGCTGATATATAGCTATCATGCACCTTCTAGCTATATATATATATCATGCACCTTCGGCTATTGATAGAAGGATTTCTAGTAAAGGTTGGAGATGAGAGCCATTATATAAACACATAGTTAAACTCCACTACATTATTATACATAGTATAATGTTTTACTGTGGCAACATCTGTCTGAGTGTGGTACTTCTGTCCTGGGAGACAGTGGCCATTTTTATCTCTGTCGGCAGGCAATGTTTGTTGTTGCTACTCGTCTTCATCAGGTTCGGGTCTTTATCGTGGTGATAAAACCAGTGTTGTGGTTACTTGTACTGGTAAGTCTATAGAGACAGGGTGGTCTACATGAATTATGGATAGTACTGTAAGGTACTAGCTGGTACCTCGTTATGCCGACTCTTTCAAAAAAAAATCCCTTTCCCGAGATACTAATTAAAATCAGGTACAAAAAGTTGCATTTGAATTGCTCATAAACAAAGACTGTCATTCCTGATGCCTGTTATTAGCATGATCAGAAGTTATAATTACTACCTGTTTTACAAGTCCAAGTCGTAGGTAGAGTTAGATTACCAGCACAATGTTAACTCCATCCCTCGCCCATATACTGTAAACGTACTTATTAAGCGCAATCAAACTTTAGCTCATAATCACGTTTTATCAAATTGGCGCATTGATGAAATGGGGCACACAAAACATATGGAATAGACAACAATGTACTGTAATATCAATTGGTGATATCATAATTTAGTGCAATATTTAAAGCTTGAAAAGCGCTTGAATAAGACTACCTCTAATATATGTCCATTTACAGTAATATTTAAATTACCTCCACTCGCTCCACCCAGAGGCTTCATCCAGATATCTGAAACACATATGTCTATAGCTACATACTGCAATGAGTCCCATGTATTTGACAGTGCTTCAATTATGATGCAGCTCAGTATACTGTAAATAAGTGTTATCTTTTTTCTATACTGGGTCCTTTCTAGACCTAACCTTTGATAATCCAGAAAACTTTAACTCATTCTCCCCTGAAATTTCATAATGAACTATTCCCACCTTCGAACTGGAAGAGTTCAAATGTATCTTCAGGGGTAATGGAGTTGACTTCTATACAAGCTTTAAGCTCTGTTTTGGTGTAGATTATAGTGATAGCAGAAATGAACCTGTCCAATCTGATGATCTGTTTTATAAGAACATGTTTATTTGTTGCTTAACGGAAGCAGAAATAATGTTTGATATCTGAAATAGTCAATTCTTGTGGGGTAAAACCCTGAAATAATCCCTGACCTGGTTTCATTTCCGATCTCATTTTCTGTTAATGTTACCAGTAGATTAGATTTCAAGGTTTCCTCTGCCTCTTTTTTCCATTTCCTCCCACAATTTTGACTTAAACATCTCCCTTGATGTTTTTTCCCAAACTCCTATACAAAGCCAAAGTTTGCTGGTTATAGACACTAACAATATAAGAAGGTTTTACGATATATCATCTTCTTAGCTTAACCTTCGCTGAAGTTGTTATTGTATGGTAGGTACGTGCAGCCGGGAAATTTTAAAGCAATATGCAACCTGCTTCGGTTGTGATGATGGGCTATCAGCAGAAGGTTTTACGATATATCATCTTCTTAGCTCAACCTTCGCTGAAGTTGTTATTGTATGGTAGGTACGTGTAGCCGGGAAATTTTAAAGCAATATGCAACCTGCTTCGGTTGCGATGATGGGCTATCAGCTATTTCATTAAATAATAATTTAGAAAGTTAGAAGTATTTAAGTGTAAGTGTGGGGATAAATTACAAATGACCTATTTACACAGTTTATAATTGTATTGGCCCCACCCATGGTAACAGTTTACTGTCATAGAGATATTTCTCGTGTTCCTTTACTTAGTTTTGTTGTGTTAAACGTGACTCATCCATTAGGATCAGTTATTGTCATTGGTCCTGAAATTTATCAAAGTGTGTACACCGTTTGACTGGTGTGTTGTGTAGTGTTGTGTCATATACACGTGTCAATACATCAGGTTCAACTTTGACCTCTGTGATAAAATTGCATGGATATAGCGATTACCTGACTCTTCCGGCAGAGACTGTTTCAACAAATGATCTCGTCAAGTTGCGCCTTTATCTGTATGCAGGCTTTAATTTATCTTTATCTTTCACAAAAAAACCCAAGAGAAACTCTTCCTTCCTGATACTATAATATGTACCTTAATAATCGCCTGCGTGGTCACAAGCTGATTGTATACGGTGTAAGGCCAAATAAGAAATGCTGTTTGTTTTCTGTTACTCCTTACCTACCCTAATGTTTTCGTGCCTCCTCTAAACTAGTGATTTTGGCAATTTCCAAAAAAGCACTAGTACAGTTAAAGTCAAAAGTATCCCTTATAACGAAACAAAACAAAAACAAAAAAAAGTACCTGCCCATTTGACCTAATTTTTTCAGGCATTTAACAGGAAACATGTCTTTCTGTTTGGCCTATAAATAATAGTTGAGTTTTAGAAGTTGATTATACAAACTGTCCACTTTGCTATATTCACCTGAAATACATTTCTACAAAGAGAAATATAAAATACAAATAGATATGAGAACATCAGTACTTTGTAAAGATTAAGGAATATTTTAAAATATCACTCTGTAGGAAACCGCTGTAATACAGACCTATAGATACATTTTCCTGTCTTATAATGATGTTGTCATCCTCATCCCCAATGACATTTACTGTTGTTGTCATCCTCATCACCAATGACATTTACTGATGTCATCCTCATCCCCAATGACATTTACTGTTGTTGTCATCCTCATCCCCAATGACATTTACTGTTGTTGTCATCCTCATCCTCAATGACATTTACTGTTGTTGTCATCCTCATCCCCAATGACATTTACTGTTGCTGTCATCCTCATCCCCAATGACATTTACTGTTGTTGTCATCCTCATCCCCAATGACATTTACTGTTCCCACTTCCCAATTATAACAAGATAGAAAATCCCTCAGGTGTTTTGGTACATTGCCATTCCTCATTTGTAGTGGGACAATCCTGTTAATCTATTAAACATTGGAAAGTGACTTCATTTTGTTGCTGTAAATAGAGGTTGATTTTGTATAATTGAATAGGCAAAAGAAATGTGTTCATTAAAGTAAGAAATAAATTACATGTACTTTAAAGGGGCTCAAAGAGGAAGTCTTTCAATTCATATATACTATATAGATTATTGTATATAATAAAAATCTGACAAAGTCGTCAATACAATTTCAACTGATAACTGTATATTTTCAATCTATCTCATGAAAGGCATTGCTGTGGTCACTGACCAAACACTGGGTATACATGAAAGGATCAATATCTTCATCGTTAATCAAAGGATCTAAATTGGAAATCAAAGCTAGGTTACAACAACTACGTGTACCTATAACAACTATATATAGAATTCTGCTCTCTGTAGTCTGTTTTGTTGTGTTTTTAGGCTGGAGTTTTCATTAATAAGATGGAGATTCATATTTTAAAGAAGGTAATAAATATTAAATTGAACCCTTTCTTTTAAAATGCCTAGGATAATTTTACATTTTCAAAAGGTCCTTTAAAATTTATGTATTTAATAAAAACAGGAAAATATCATAAAATCCTTCACCATAAGTATATATGCCATCAGTATTGATAAAATTATCATATAATTTACATTAGATAATAAATTGAAAATGAGAACATCATAAATGTTATAGGCTGGTGACTGGCTACACCTGTCAGTAGTAAAGAGACACGCCCCCTTTTATGAGCGATCTCAGGCTGAGAGAAGCAGTAAGGACTGATAACGATGAAAACACTATAAACAGGAAAAGTTAGCAACACTTTCTCTGGCTGTACATCCCAGCAGGGTATACAATATTGGTGGAAGTGGTATAGATGTAATATTGGTTTTTGTGGTATCTGTTGGCTATAGTTTTAAACCGTGGGAGATATGTGTGTGGAGTCTGCTATCTGATGCTGTAGTAGTGGAGACACCCAGATGATCTACAGGTAAAAAACTGTAATTTGTATTTATAACATCTGTCTTATCTGGAGAACATCTACAGATAGACCTTTGAAATTGTTTTTCACTGTTCAAGAGGGTAAGTTATTTGTAATTAAGATGTTTAGGCAAGTACGTGCAATGATCTAGAAACTTGTTGTTGCAGTTGGTTACCTGCTTAAAAATATCACCCTCATTTTATTGTTTTCTTTGTAGTTGTCATAGTTGATATATATATATATATATATATATATATTGCTTTGTCATTGTCAACCTTTCCGTCTCTACTCTTCCCCTTCCAGGCCCCTTCTCACATCTGCCATTATCATTATTGTGGTTTCATAATCAACATAATATGATAATAATATTCAGGACAGTTCACCGACTTCCATCTATATATATTCTTACTGTGTATTGGGCAAAGAAGTAATTCCAACAGTGTGGACTGTGTATATATACACACATACATAGCATAGATGTGATACATTTTATTTGATGTTACTCATTTGTACAGCTAGGTGAACTAGAACATTCATTCTTCTTATGGTACCTCTCCTTTAATTAGTGAGCAAGTATTTATTCAACGACTAATTCTCCTTTAATAAGTGAGCAAATATTTATTCAACAACTAATTCTCCTTTAATTAGTGAGCAAATCTCTATTCAACGACTAATTCTCCTTTAATTAGTGAGCAAATCTTGATTCAACAACTAATTCTCCTTTAATTAGTGAGCAAATCTCTGTTCAACATATGTAAAATAAATTAATATACCTGTAGATGTGCATGGCTGTTTACCATTGCTCTAGATGTACCCCCCTAAGACAGTTTTTGTTGCTGGCCAATGTCTTACTGGAAGATCACTTTATTTAACATCACCGTCTGTAATTTTGAAAAACTGCTTAACTGAATGTTACTACACATTTGTGATAAATGTACCTCTGCTAAAATTTCTAAAAGAACCACTTGGCTCAAAATTCAAGTTGTATATGTCACTTTTCCCTTCCCATAAATAAATATAACATATCCCTTATGAATTGGAGCTGAAGGGATAACTTCGTGTTCATAAAATTAACTTCATTTAACTGCGATGTATATGAACGCACAGCGTGACATGGCTAATGAAGAACTTATAATATAAGTGTAAGGTTGGTATGTGACAGTCTGTCATATTTCTAATTCCCCATTTACATGTTAATTTTAGCCTGAGCTAACTGAAGCATTATAATTTTACTATACCAGTCCTCAGTCATAATCAATTCAATGTGCTTTGCAAATGATTCAATAAATTTGAAATTTTGTGACTCAAACATTTTCCATTCCCTCTATATGTTGATGATACTCTTTTACAATTACTAGCTAGCAAATTAAATCAGTTCAAAAAGTGGAATTTACAAACATATTTAAATATTAACTCATTCACCGATGAAGACACATTAGAACTCTTCCAATTCAAAGGTTGGACGAGTCATTATGAAATTTCAGCGGTGAATGAGTTTATGCTGTAGTAAATTTGTAATATGCTACAAACAATATGCCAACATAAACAATTTGACCATGAATAGTTTCAAGAGTCAAAATGCAAGAACATGTCCACCTACAAAAATTATGATGTGCTGGCATGAATTCCTTTTTCATTAAATTGTATACATTAACCTACATTTACATATAAGGTGTCATATGTGATATATAATTAGGATCTTTCTGCACTACAGTTAAATCCCCTGAGAACCTCATTGTGATCAATGTATCATTAGGTGACATTCCAAGGCATTAATTCACATGCAGAGCTCTGCTGCACACACTCATGTAAGACATGCATAGCTATAAAGGTTACAGACAGCAGGACAATTTGTCTGTTTTACATGCCTAGTTCAAAGTAGTTTTATAAAATTGACTGGCTTAAAAAAGTTCCCCACAGGTACTTTAAATACTGATGTATAGGACTGTAAGCTTGCACTCGATCGTCGTCCTTAAATGACCATAGCTGTTGATAGGACGTTAAACAATACTAAACCTCGATCCCCGAGTCCATCCTTAACATTTGTCTGGAGCATGCATCAATATCTCATTTCGCTTGAAGGTTTTAAGTTTGTTTTGTACAAAGCTGGTATTCTATACTATTTCGCTGCTAGTTTCCAATTTTGTATGCAGGTACATTTTCAGATGTCAGCTAGAGTGTCAGACACATACCAAAAGTAGGCCAAATGTGACTTATATTTTGATTATCTAGCTGACCCAAGTCATAGGAACATTTTGTCTGAGGATAATGTCATGGACAAATATGACCTAAATAATTGAAAAATTGGTCAACATCACAAATACCTTTGTTTGCAACAAAACAATTCCACCGTTAGAAAGTATATTGAACCTCTGTATGTTAGCTTACTTTCTGTTCAAGTGGTTGATCCTGATATCAGTGAACAGTTAGGTAAACAAGGGAATTGTTAATGATTGGAGACTATGGATTGTCTCCCAACGCGTTACCTTGTTCAAATCTATTGTTTGGCAGTTTCGGGTAATACTGTAACATGTGTTTATTGACTGGAACAACACAGATGTCGCAAACACAGGGGACGGTAATGATGGAACATTTTCACAGCGTGTTATTGTGTGTCTATTATTACATTGATTGGATCAAGAGATGTGTTTGTTGTGGATAGTTTCAGATTTTAAAATAATTTTAGATTACGAAAACATTCAAGTCAAGGCTAGGTGTGTTTGTATTAACATTGATGTGTTCACTTAACCCCATTAGAGCTTCGTGGATATCATATGAAACCTGACTTTTATGTTATATTATGCCAACAAACTCTGGGCATTCATTTGTGACAAAATTAATATGTAGGGTTAACTGGTGAAATACAACGCTACAATGCTTGCTGTTGGCTGTAGTGTAAATTAATAGTACTGGTTTAAATTTTGAATCCACTTGTAAACCTTTTATATATAAATACTGGACTCATCTAAAGTATGTACTCTAGTCTACACATCATAAACAGGAGATCCGACCTTGTACCCTATTAGGACGCCATCATAAATAGGCTGGACGTCGGGGTCAGCTTTAAGGTGATGGCTATATAACAATGTCTCAATTATTATAAAGAGGTGGTCAAGGGACAAGCAGTGTGTACTGTGTTAGTGTCCATTATAAGTGTTCATATGACCACACACCCCAGTAGGGTGACTATGGTGTGTATAAACTTCCCCCTCTGTGTATAGTGGTCATGGTGTGTGACCACATCCCTCTGTATATAGTGGTCATGGTGTGTGACAACACCCCTCTGTATATAGTGGTCATGGTGGGTTACCACACCCCTCTGTATATAGTGGTCATGGTGTGTGACCACACCCCTCTGTATATAGTGGTCATGGTGTGTGACCACATCCCTCTGTATATAGTGGTCATGGTGTGTGATAACACCCCTCTGTATATAGTGGTCATGGTGTGTGACAACACCCCTCTGTGTATATAGTGGTCATGGTGTGTGACCACACCCTTCTATGTATAGTGGTCACGGTGTGTGACCACATCCCTCTGTATATATTGGTCATGGTGTGTGATAACACCCCTCTGTATATAGTGGTCATGGTGTGTGACAGCACCCCTCTGTGTATATAGTGGTCATGGTGTGTAACCACACCCCTCTGTATATAGTGGACGTGGTGTGTGACCACACCCTTTTGTATATTTTGGTCATGGTGTGTGACCCACATCCTTCTGTATATATATATAGTGGTCATGGTGTGTGACCCACATCCCTCTGTATATTGTGGACGTGGTGTGTGAGACCACACCCATCTGTATATTTTGGTCATGGTATGTGACTACCCCCCCTGTGTATATAGCAGTCATGTTGTGTGACAACACCCCTTTGTATATAGTGGTCATGGTGTGTGACCACACCCCTCTGTATATAGTGGTCATGGTGTGTGACCACATCCCTCTGTATATAGTGGTCATGGTGTGTGACAACACCCCTCTGTATATAGTGGTCATGGTGTGTGACCCACACCCCTCTGTATATAGTGATCATGGTGTGTGCATGACCACACCCCTCTGTATATAGTGGACGTGGTGTGTGACCCACACCCCTCTGTATATTGAAGAGGTCATGATGTCACTTCACCCCTCTCCATTGGTATATATATAGGTTATGGTGTGTGACCACACCCTTCTATGTATAGTGGTCATGGTATGTGACCACATCCCTCTATGTATAGTGGTCATGGTATGTGACCACATCCCTCTATGTATAGTGGTCATGGTGTGTGACCACATTCCTCTATGTATAGTGGTCATGGTGTGTGTTCACACCCCTCTGTGTATATAGTGGTCATGGTGTGTTCAGTAGATAGAGTTTAACAGTGTTTTGACCATTATCCTGTACCTCTGCTACACTGTGATCAGGACTGGACACAATAACACCCCACAATACAGCTGGTGAACAGAATATAAAACACCCAGGTTTACGGACCGCCTCTGTCGACCCACTCAAGCGCTCAGCTTTCTCAGGCTGGTTCAATATTTTCCTTAGTGGTTATCTCGGTTAGATCATCAGTGTGGAAACATGTTTAACAAATGTCCATTTTCACAGTGACAGTGTTTTGACAATAATGGGACCAATATGTTGTTCTGTTTGGAGTAAAACTCTGTGGGATCAGTAAGCAAGCTCAGTGGGATCTGTAGGACGTATACGTACTACAGTACAGGCAGAATACAGTGATCGGTGTTGGAAGTTAGTGAATCACGTTCCAGACATCACAAAACTTACATCAGCTGTGAGAAGATCTGCCTGTGTTTTTATGGGTTCTGATTTTGATTTGACCAGTGCGATAAACCTGGAGTTTAACCTGCAGGCATAACAGTGTACAAGTTAATTACTGTGTAGCTACCTACCGAACTCTTTGTTGTTCATGCCCTATATTGCAGGTAAGACTATAGCTATATACATCTTTTGTGTCTACATTTATGGTTGAGCAGCCATCACCTTTTCATCTAGGTCTTCAACTTTTCTATGATTTAAAAGGGTTATGTGTGTACAGGTAAAAGTTGTGGAATGTTTTAGTTTAGCCTGGATAACAAATAGAGGTACAGATGGTACTATATAGATAGGGGTGTTGGTCCTTACATATATATACTGTATAGGTGAGCCTGCAGTCTATACTACTAAAGAGCTCTTACTCACATTTACATGTTATATGTATGTAGCACATGTGCTTTGTGCCATTTATGATGAATTCGTGCCAGTTAGCTATAGATATAAGTGGAAACTAGGTTGTACAAAGGAGTACTTTCCAATATAGAGGATCATCTGCCCTGGAGAGTCTGTGAGGTAGGTTAATGTAATAATATACCTCAGTTTGTAGTGAAACTTTACCAAAGTAATTTAGAGCGAATAAGTGGAAACTAGCGAGGTTGTACAAAGGAGTACTTTCCAATATAGAGGATCATCTGCCCTGGAGAGTCTGTGAGGCAGGGTAATGTAATAATATACCTCAGTTTGTAGTGAAACTTTACCAAAGTAATTTAGAGCGAATAAGTGGAAACTAGCGAGGTTGTAGAAAGGAGTACTCTGCAATATAGAGGATCATCTGCCCTGGCATGGAGAGTCTGTGAGGTAGGTTAACATAATAATATACCTCAGTTTGTAGTGAAACTTTACCAAAGTAATTTAGAGCGAATAAGTGGAAACTAGCGAGGTTGTAGAAAGGAGTACTCTGCAATATAGAGGATCATCTGCCCTGGCATGGAGAGTCTGTGAGGTAGGTTAACATAATAATATACCTCAGTTTGTAGTGAAACTTTACCAAAGTAATTTGGAGCGAATAAGTGGAAACTAGCGAGGTTGTACAAAGGAGTACTTTCCAATATAGAGGATCATCTGCCCTGGAGAGTCTGTGAGGTAGGGTAACGATATAATATACCTCAGTTTGTAGTGAAACTTTACCAAAGTAATTCATATGTACAGAGAATATATATATTCAATGTAATGCAGTTTTGATGTTTTTGTGCGTAGACGTGTTAAGAAAATATCTCAATCTGCTGAGAAGTAAACATAATTTTGAACTCTCATGCACGGCCATGTTCCGAGTGTCATAATACGTATACGTATACATGAACATAAGTGTTCATCATCATTATACAGGAACATACATCACATCATATATACAGGAACATACATCACATCATATATACAGGAATATACATCACATCAGATGAATTCGTGCCAGTTAGCTATAAATATAAGTGGAAACTAGGTTGTACAAAGGTCACACACCATGACCACTATATACATGTGATGTATATTCCTGTGTATATGATGTGATGTATATACAGGAATATACATCACAACATATATACAGGAATATACCTCACATCATATATACAGGACTATACATCACATCATATATGCAGGAATATACATCACATCAGATGAATTCGTGCCAGTTAGCTATAAATATAAGTGGAAACTAGGTTGTACAAAGGTCACACACCATGACCACTATATACACAGAGGGGTGCTGTCACACACCATGACCACTATATACACAGAGGGGTGCTGTCACACACCATGACCACTATACATAGAGGGATGTGGTCACATACCATGACCACTATACATAGAAGGGTGTGATGTGATGTATATTCCTACAGGAATATACATCACAGCATATATACAGGAATATACCTCACATCATATATACAGGACCATACATCACATCATATATCCAGGAATATACATCACATCAGATGAATTCGTGCCAGTTAGCTATAAATATAAGTGGAAACTAGGTTGTACAAAGGTCACACACCATGACCACTATATACACAGAGGGGTGTGAACACACACCATGACCACTATATACACAGAGGGGTGTGAACACACACCATGACCACTATATACACAGAGGGGTGTGAACACACACCATGACCACTATATACACAGAGGGGTGTGAACACACACCATGACCACTATATACACAGAGGGGTGCTGTCACACACCATGACCACTATATACACAGAGGGGTGTGAACACACACCATGACCACTATATACAAAGAGGGGTGCTGTCACACACCATGACCACTATATACACAGAGGGGTGTGAACACACACCATGACCACTATACATAGAGGAATGTGGTCACACACCATGACCACTATATACACAGAGGGGTGCTGTCACACACCATGACCACTATACATAGAGGAATGTGGTCACACACCATGACCACTATATACACAGAGGGGTGCTGTCACACACCATGACCACTATATACACAGAGGGGTGTGAACACACACCATGACCACTATATACAAAGAGGGGTGCTGTCACACACCATGACCACTATATACACAGAGGGGTGCTGTCACACACCATGACCACTATACATAGAGGAATGTGGTCACACACCATGACCACTATACATAGAGGGATGTGGTCACATACCATGACCACTATACATAGAGGAATGTGGTCACACACCATGACCACTATATACATGTGATGTATATTCCTGTAGGAATATACATCACATCAGATATACAGGAATATACATCACATCATATATACACAGTGTGTTTTATATGTTACATATAACACCTATTAGTATATATAAATATAGAGCTCTTGCAAATTGCTGATAATGTACATGTGGTTGTGTAGAAATAGCAGAAATTGCTAATGTTATAGATTTTCTCTCAGGAATAATTGCATTATATAATAAAATCAAATGTTGTTGATGTAATGTGCTTGCTGTTCTTCTGTGAGTTTGAAAGCAGTAAACAACAAATTGTTTATTTGATGCCTGAATAGTTTTATAGTTTAAAATGTAAGTTGCTCTGAAAAGCAATAGAATAGATGCATGTATACAAGAATATAATATTGGGACAGATTCTCACGTTAGAGGTGGTCTGACTCCCAGACTATAATTAAATTGCGTATACATTCTGAACAGTATAGATGAAGTACCAAGGTATATAGATTGGGTGGATAAATGTTTGTTTGTGGAGAGTGGGTAAACTTAATCATCCCACTGATAACAAGTATCATGTACATGTCATAAGTCAGCCGCGTATATATAGCTCTGCACAATTCTGCTGGTGCATTGTATCGATTATAGCGATGAAGTTTCTGGGAATCTTTTACATTTTATCTTGTTTGTAGGCTTACTGCAGCAAACATACAAGTTTATTCCAGTAAACTCAACATGCTAAGTGGAATTTGAAATCACCTTTTACCGACAAGCTGAGGTGAAAAGTGACAGAATTTTCCATTTGTATGCTGATACAGAGTTATTTTGTTTGAGTTTGTTTTTGTCTGTCTGTTCTCAGCTGATGGATTATTTCCAACAGCACACATTGCTGTAATGGTATTGCACATCCTTTTTTTTGGCCCAAACAAAATCTTTCAATTTGCATCATCAATAAGCTTGGGGCAAGAGGGAATCGAGGCAATCAGCATATGCCAGTGAAATATCTGTTATCTCTAGCTCTCTGGTGGGTGGGGGTGGTGGCAATCTGATTAAGGCTGGATGGGAAATGGAAACTATATGAGAGGTGGGGACAGGGTGATACTTGATGCTGGTTTGGAGTTCCAGGAAAATCCCCCGATATAAAAGCTGCTGCATAAGTTTGTATTGTTTGTTTCGGTATGTCAATGACTATACTTATTTCGTATCAGGAAAAACACATATATGACTAAACCAATATGTCACAAACTTTGTAAAATGGAGAGTGTTTGTTTTCTTGTGAGTATATGTTTGGAGTAAATGAGAAGAGTTAATATGATTGATAGTGACATTTAGTGGTAGTCACATTTATACAGGCTGGTTGTAACATAAGGTGCAGTGCTATGGTGTGGTAGGCTATAATGCCCCAGTGACAGATCTACAGCTGAGTGCAGTATCTTTGCTGCACCGCCATGGTTACGCTAGAGTGCAAAACTGGGGAGAACATTGCCATATGTATTATTACTACTGGCACTGGCTATGTAAACAGCTAGTGTATTTACAAGTCTTTAGGTGGACAACAGATCTCAAAAATACAACTGGATTGACTAGATTTGTACACACTTTCAGAACTCTATACTATATTGTAACTAACTTCATAACAGTTCATCTTTTAGATTCTTGAATTTAGGAGTATAAAACTGAAGTCTACATTTTATACAGCACTATTTTAAATATTTTGAGATGGAGAGTTATGCCTCAGCTTCTGTAGGTATGTGAGACAGCTATACTGATCAGCCTCTGTAGGTATGTGAGACAGCTATACTGATCAGCTTCTGTAGGTATGAAAGACAGCTATATACTGATCAGCCTCTGTAGGTATTAGAGACAGCTATACTGATCAGCCTCTGTAGGTATGTGAGACAGCTATACTGATCAGCCTCTGTAGGTATCAGAGACAGCTATACTGATCAGCCTCTGTAGGTATTAGAAACAGCTATACTGATCAGCCTCTGTAGGTATGTGAGACAGCTATACTGATCAGCCTCTGTAGGTATTAGAGACAGCTATACTGATCAGCCCCTCTAGCAATGTGAGACAGCTATACTGATCAGCCCCTGTAGGTATGTGAGGCAGCTATACTGATCAGCCACTGTAGGTATGTGAGACAGCTATACTGATCAGCTTCTGTAGGTATATGAGGCAGCTATATACTGATCAGCTTCTGTAGGTATGTGAGACAGCTATGTACTGCTCAGCTTCTGTAGGTATATGAGACAGCTATATACTGATCAGCTTCTGTAGGTATGTGAGGCAGCTATACTGATTAGTCCCTGTAGGTATGTGAGACAGCTATACTAATCAGCCTCTGTAGGTATTAGAGACAGCTATACTGATCAGCCCCTCTAGCAATGAGAGACAGCTATACTGATCAGCCCCTGTAGGGATGTGAGACAGCTATACTGATCAGCCTCTGTGGGTATGTGAGACAGCTATACTGATCAGCCACTGTAGGGATGTGAGACAGCTATTCTGATCAGCCTCTGTAGGTATATGAGACAGCTATACTGATCAGCCCCTGTAGGGATGTGAGACAGCTATACTGATCAGCCTATGTAGGTATGTGAGACAGCTATACTGATTAGCCCCTGTAGGTATGTGAGACAGCTAAACTGATCAGCCTCTGTAGGTATGTGAGGGTATTAGAGACAGCTATACTGATCAGCCCCTCTAGCAATTTGAGACAGCTATCCTGATCAGCCCCTGTAGGTATGTGAGACAGCTCTACTGATCAGCCTCTGTAGGTATGTGAGATAGCGATATACTGATCAGCCTCTGTAGGTATGAGAGACAGCTATACTGATTAGCCCCTGTAGGTATGTGAGACAGCTAAACTGATCAGCCTCTGTAGGTATGTGAGGGTATTAGAGACAGCTATACTGATCAGCCCCTCTAGCAATGAGAGACAGCTATACTGATCAGCCCCTGTAGGCATGGGAGACAGCTATACTGATCAGCCTCTGTATGTATTAGAGACAGCTATACTGATCAGCCCCTCTAGCAATGAGAGACAGCTATACTGATCAGCCTCTGTGGGTATGTGAGACAGCTATACTGATCAGCCGATGTAGGTATTAGAGACAGCTATACTGATCAGCATCTGTAGGTATGTGAGACAGCTATACTCATCAGCCTCTGTAGGTATTAGAGACAGCTATACTGATCAGCCCCTCTAGCAATGAGAGACAGCTATACTGATCAGCCTCTGTATGTATTAGAGACAGCTATACTGATCAGCATCTGTAGGTATGTGAGACAGCTATACTGATCACCCCCTGTAGGTATGTGAGACAGCTATACTGATCACCCCCTGTAGGTATGTGAGACAGCTATACTGATTATCCCCTGTAGTTATGTGAGACAGTTATACTGATCACCCTCTGTAGGTATGTGAGACAGCTATCTACTGATCAGCCTCTGTAGGTATCAGAGACGGCTATACTGATCAGCCTCTGTAGGTATCGGAGACAGCTATACTGATCAGCCTCTGTGGGTATGTGAGACAGCTATACTGATCAGCCTATGTAGGTATGTGAGACAGCTATACTGATCAGCTTCTGTAGGTATATGAGACAGCTATATACTGATCAGCTTCTGTAGGTATGTGAGACAGCTATACTCATCAGCCTCTGTAGGTATTAGAGACAGCTATACTGATCAGCCTCTGTAGGAATGTGAGACAGCTATGCTGATCAGCCTCTGTAGGTATGTGAGATAGCGATATACTGATCAGCCTCTGTAGGTATATGAGTAGGTATTAGAAACAGCTATACTGATGAGCCTCTGTAGGTATGTGAGACAGCTAAATACTGATCAGCCTCTGTAGGTATGTGGGACAGCTATACTGATCAGCCTCTGTAGGCATGTGAGACAGCTATACTGATCAGCCTATGTAGGTATGTGAGACAGCTATACTGAACATCCTCTGTAGGTATGTGAGACAGCTATATTGATCAGCCTCTGTAGGTATCAGAGACGGCTATACTGATCAGCCTCTGTAGGTATGTGAAACAGCTATACTGATCAGCCTCTGTAGGAATGTGAGACAGCTATGCTGATCAGCCTCTGTAGGTATGTGAGATAGCGATATACTGATCAGCCTCTGTAGGTATGTGAGACAGCTATACTGATCGGCCTCTGTAGTGTACTGTGTTATTCGATGCTTACACATCTGTTTTGGAGATGTCACAGTGACAGCTGAGTATACGTACATACCAGTGCAATAGATGTATAAAACCCAAACATTCTCTCATCTGTCTGACAGGAGTACTAGTGTGTACTACGGTTCAATTCGGAGTATTTTGATATGCTTAACATATAAAGAAACAGTTGGTAAGATAATCACTTAACTGTTTGAAAGAATATTTGATATGAATTTGTTTTACCCATTTTTGTACATTCCAGGATATATTTCTTCACCAGATGTATTTACAGTTCATCCCCCTCTTAATCTGTTATTGATGTGTACAGCTAAGTAATATTAGCTTCAAGAAAATGAATATAAGGTTAACAGTTTAATTGTAAGGTAAATTTGTTTTAGAGTGTGGGATTATTTTCCTGGCTAGTACTGTAGGTGCATACAGTCTTTCTCTGTATTCATTCCATTATGTTGTGTATGCCATCTCATACCTGATTATTCTATTAAAATGTAGAAGCAAATGCAGGTAAGATAAATAGATAATTGACTGTACTATGTATGTAGGGGGATGTGGAAGGTGGGGAGGGCAGCTAAGTTGGCAGGGCTGTGTGTATTGGGGGAGAAAGCTTAAACTGCTGCTATCCTTGGCAGACGGTAGGTGTGGATAATTTTCCATTCAGAAAACGGCAACAACAAGTCATCGCTCCAATGATTGTCTGTCATTCCCCACCTTCCTGGAGGTGAAAATCTCTTTGACTGACTGAGGATCTGACGAAAATTGATATATAGCAATGGCAAGGTAATTATGACGTTTCCTTTCTGATGATTTTTCAAGGATTGGTTTGGGAGATAGGGGTGAGGAAAAGGAAGGGGTAGAGGGGTAAGATGATTTATGGTGTTTTTATCATGTCCTACAGGAGTAAGGATCTATGTTAGAGTTCTGATAGCAAAAAGAAATTGGGAAGGATCGAGACAGAAAACACCACTCTTTCTAGATCTACCGATGTATTTGGCAGAGCCATACATGTTTTTTTTTGGGTTGGTAGCGTTTCAGCACTTGTGTTTACACATTCAGAACCTGTAGTACAATCTTTATTGATTTCATAGACATTGTTTTGAATGTTCTTACAGCCAAGGTCGTAAACATCAGAAGGTCATGGCAGTTTGTGGCAGCGGTGCAATATGATATCACATTTGAGGTGTATATTTAAATTATGCATGTGCCCACGGTGCTATGGAGATTATACCTTAACAGAGTGTTAGCTTCTCAGCTGTCCTTCTCTTGCAGGTAGTCGTGCAGCATGCTCAGTGTTATAGTCTGCCTGAGATGAAAGTTGATGGAAGGGAGATTTATGGAGATATTTTACTGAGCCAGGAAGACGTTATATAAACTGACATACAATGTAAACACAGATCTTTGTCGATGTTCAGTTCCGTCACTGCCATGGATGCCGTACAGCTGCCATGCTATACCTGTGTTCATTTTCCCGTTAGTGTGTGATCCCGTAATCACATCATGTTTGTCGGTGTACCAATTGCCTAAATGTGTGCTTCTACTTGGTTGTATGAAGAGGATCTCGACAATTAAACTTCTTTCTCAAGAACTTTCTTACATGCTGGATTTAACTTTTCAACAGGTGAACTATTTGTACGTGAGTGAGATGTTGTATTAGGAACTTCAGGAAGGAACTTCAGGAAAGATTAAAAGGTGTACGAGTAAGCATCAGATGAGATGATATACACTGCAGGTTTTCTCTAAGTGTTGTGGTATTGTGGTATGCGGTGTTCAAATACAGCGTCCTGGTACAGTGTTCAAATACAGAGTACTGGTGCAGTGTTTAAAAACAGTGTACTGGTTCAATGTTCAAACTGTAGCTGTACTGGTACAGTAGTCCAATACAGTGTGCTGGTACAATAGTCCAATACAGTGTGCTGGTACAAGAGTCCAATACAGCGTGCTGGTACAATAGTCCAATACAGCGTGCTGGTACAATAGTCCAATACAGCGTGCTGGTACAATAATCCAATACAGCGTGCTGGTGCAGTGTTCAAATACAGCGTACTGGTGCGGTGTTCAAATACAGCATGCTGGTGTTCAAATACAGCGTACTGGTGTTGTGTCAAAATACCAGTGCACTGGTACAGTAGTCCAATCCAGCTTGCTGGTGCAGTGTGCAAATTTCAAATTCCAATGTACTGATATATATTGTTCAAATTGCAGCTCCTGGTACAGTGTACAAAGTACAGCTCCTTGTGCAGTCTACCAGTTCAAGTGTACTGGTACATTGTTCAAACTCCAGCTCCTTGTGCAGTGTTCAAATTCCAGCTCCTCGTGCAGTGTTCAAATTCCAGTGTACTGGTCCATTGTTCAAACTCCAGCTCCTTGTGCAGTGTTCAAATTCCAGCTCCTCGTGCAGTGTTCAAATTCCAGTGTACTGGTAAATTTTTCAAATTCCAGCTCCTTGTGCAGTGTTCAAACTCCAGCTCCTGGTGCAGTGTGCAAATTCCAGCTCCTTGTGCAGTGTTCAAATTCCAGTGTACTGGTCCATTGTTCAAACTCCAGCTCCTTGTGCAGTGTTCAAATTCCAGCTTCTGGTGCAGTGTTCATATTCCAGTGTACTGGTACATTGTTCAAACTCCAGCTCCTGGTGCAGTGTTCAAATTCCAGCTCCTTGTGCAGTGTTCAAACTCCAGCTCCTGGTGCAGTGTACCAATTCCAGTGTACTGGTACATTGTTCAAACTCCAGCTCCTTGTGCAGTGTTCAAATTCCAGAGTACTGGTACATTGTTCAATCTCTAGCTCCTTGTGCAGTGTTCAAATTCCAGTGTACTGGTAAATTGTTCAAATTCCAGCTCCTTGTGCAGTGTTCAAACTCCAGCTCCTGGTGCAGTGTACCAACTCCAGTGTACTGGTACATTGTTCAAACTCCAGCTCCTGGTGCAGTCTATCAATTCAAGTGTACTGGTACATTGTTCAATCTCCAGCTCCTTGTGCAGTGTTCAAATTCCAGGGTACTGGTACATTGTTCAATCTCTAGCTCCTTGTGCAGTGTTCAAATTCCAGTGTACTGGTACATTGTTCAATCTCCAGCTCCTTGTGCAGTGTTCAAATTCCAGTGTACTGGTACATTGTTCAAACTCCAGCTCCTTGTGCAGTGTACCAATTCAAGTGTACTGGTACATTGTTCAAACTCCAGCTCCTGGTACAGTGTACTAATTCCAGTGTACTGGTACAAGTTTATAACGTTAAAATTCCATTTTGCAAACACAGTGCCGAATTTTCCAATGTTAACTTGTACCAAATTAACCTGTACACAGTAGATACTGGTCACCTTGGGTTGTTCCCTGTATATTAATCACCGGTGTGCTTCCTTCTGTACCTTTGATCTAAGACAACAACAAACAGCAGTTGGAGATCTACCCTGATCTTTGACCTTTGACTTTTGTTCAGCTGTGACAGAATAAGTGGATCATTAAGATTTTGGAGTTGCTGTGAAGAGTGATTGTACCTCATGATATGTGGTACACGATCTGACAGGAATGCTTTTAACTTCACATGTATTTCTCAGTGATCAAATTTTTATTTTATATTTAAACAAGACTTACTAAATCTAAAATTTACTGTGTAATTTAAAAGTGTTTTGATGTAGTTTTCATTATTTTTCATTCAGATATGCTGCTGAAGATCGTTTATTGAGAGAATGGCACTGAAGCAACCGGAAAGGTGAAAGGTGTTTGGTGATTCTGGCCAGTTCAGAGATTTAGTGTGTTGGTCAAGAAGGGGATAACTTTGTGGACATGTGGTCAGGTCAAGGGGAGATCACTCCCAATGACCAGGGAGCTGCTGGAGGTCAGGAAGAAGAAGGGGCCAAAGTCACATTTGAAGGTAAATTAATTAAGGCAATTGTCATATGAACCACACTATTTATAACGAACAAGACTTGCTGCGAAAGGAATAGCCATTAGAACTACCAGGATGCAGCACAAAAAAATCAAACAAAGCAAAAATTATCTAGTGCAATATTTCTCACTCTGTTCGTTAATTACTCTGTCCTTCAGTGTGTCTGTTTTTCGAAGGCATAACACGTATATTCTGTCACTTACGATTGCCTAATTTTGCATTTCTTAAAATCAGTGAAGAAAATATGGTAGAGACTGTTATATGATTTCAATGTTTTTGAAGATAAGAGTAGACAGTTTATAACTAAGGAATAAAAAGTAAAGAAAAAGTGGCTTTAAGATATGTTTTTTCCTGCCTTTTCATTGAAAAAGTTTTGTGACACTAGGATGTAATGTTTTGAAATCATCTCCTCAATTTTAAGATGAAATAAGCCTGCTTAAGTGTGATTATTATTTATTAGGCCTTAAATGATGTGTGCTGTTAGATGATATATATTCTGTCCTAAAGTTACAAATGTCACCAGCTGTAAACAGAGCAGCAATCAGTTCCCCATACAATTGCTAGTCATTGTTGTATATGTTTGACCTAAATTATTAGCTAGCTTCAGGTGCTTGTCCTGTAATTATCTCAACATAACCTATAACATGATTGGCAATACATCACAGGAATCTTACAACAACCCAGGTGGAGTATAAACATTAACATCACAAACTTGTGTGGTTTGAAGCAGTTTTAAAATCCCACACTAAGTCTGCTGTTGTGTAATTTTACCACATTGGGCATTACAATAAGGTGTAATCTGCTGTCTTTGTTCCAGAAATAAACTTTCCATGAATAAAATGTGTAGAGGATTATAAAGCCTAGCGTTAACCTGGAAATTACTTTTTAACAAGTAGTCTGGATATAAATCTGTCGATATTATCTGATAAGTTTTTCAAAGAATTAAGTTGCTTTTCAATAAGCAATGGCCCACCTTCTGTCTACACTTGTTATGACATCATCAAATCAATTTTATAGTCATTTGTTACAACATCAATACTGTTATTGGCGGATTGGTCGAGTGGTTAACACTCCGGCCTTCCAAGCAGGCGGCCGGGGTTCGATCCCCGAAGTCGCCCTACGCATTGAATATTACAGAAAGTGTTTTTCTCCTGCCCACACAACTCCAACAACCCAGGTGGAGTATAAAATGGTCTGGGGTGGGTGTTGCGGTATTTGTGCTGTAGCATTCAAGAGAGGTGGCACTATAAATGATACTGTTGGAAGCACGGTCCCACTACAAACAGAACACAAAACATCTCCAGCACACACACAGGCATACACACATAGGGAGATATTAGCCAGGTGGCATAGGACTAGTAGTTAGCGCCTGATAAGGCAGCTCCTGCGATTTCCTCAATATATATATGCTAATTGTATTGACTGTATTAAATTGTATATCTTTGTACTGTAAAACGCATTAGAGTGGCTTATGTTAGCTAGATAGGGCACTGCATCAAATGTTGTATATCTTATCTTATCTTATCTAAAAACTAGAAAAAACAATAAATTCGCTAAAATTATGATAGCGGCGATCTAGGGTGAACAGTTTGGATGAGAGTCAAGTGAGATTGCACATGCACTGTATGTAAACAAACAGTTGCTTTAAGTCTGGAATTTCAAGCCAGTGTCTACAAAGCTGCCGTCAGTCAATGAGTGAGTGTTCTACACGTACATCATTTATTTTGTTATCTTCCTGTTAATGCTTACCTGAGCTAAAAATATTTCTACCTGTATATACTACAATGAGAACTACGCTATACTACAGTAGTAGGTCAGAGATAGTACAGGTACGGTAACGGGATCTCAATCACCTGGCCAATATCAAAACCATTGTTATTCTGGAATGTAGATCAGCTAGCAGATATATCACTGTGATACATCGCTAAACAGCGCTACAATAAATAATTTAATGCAATATTGATATTTTTCTCTGCGATCTTTAAACTTGTTGTGGGATACTTAAATTCATGTCAATGATATATATATAGAGGACTTTGCGGTTGTCCATTTTAGTAAAGTATGCATTTGGCAGTAGGAAATAGGTTAATGCAAATAATATGTATGTATCGTATTCTGTGTAATTGGAGTACATATAGACTGACATTTAATTATCACTTATTCATTATACTACTAGAGAAGGATTGCATAATCTGTTTGTATTTACATCATACAAATTCCTGAATGGTTATTTGTCCTGTGTTTTTGTGTATAGGAATGCACAATGACAATTGTTGTTTTGTGTATGTTCCAAAATACATGTACTAATGATATTAAAAATTTCAATATCATTCATTCAGGTATGTTGGAATTTCGAGTTTGACAATCTTGTGGTACACTGATACACCTTGAAGTTCAATTGTTGTTATATATATATATAATCAAAACATTACCTGTAGAAATGACAGGCTATATGACCACACCTTTAAATTATATATAATGAGGCTATGACCTCACCTTAATGTACCTGTTACAAAAGAGATGCAAATTATTTCTTGATGCATTTTCGCTGTTTTTATGTGATCAACATGAATTTGCAATTGACAAGTAGACAAAATTGAACCATTACAGACAGGCTGATACAGGAAGCTCCCCGTCACCTGTCAGGTGTATACCTGTACTAACGAGCTATGTCAGAAAGAAATGAAATTTTTCGTAGTTTGAGCGAAGTGAATTATACGTAAATGATTTTCCCTTATGTGGCAAGTTTAATTTTCTCATAGGTGGTGTGGTTGTAGTTGCACGTGCGGCTTGTGGTCAAGAGTCAAACGTGTGTCATATCATTAAGCACAGGTTGACCAGAGACGCACACGTACCCAGTCTATTGTTTAAAAAAATGTTAGCTTAAGTTTTAGAAATAAGTCAAGTAGTTTTGAAGATTACAGTAGTCTTTGGGTGGTCTAGTGATGGTTATATGAAAGAGGGTATGAGATTGTAGAGTTTGAAGTTGATGTAATGTGTTGGCCGTGTATACCTATCACTATGATGCAATAAATAATAAATTTATACACATGTTGAGTTTTGCTATGAGATGTCGATCCAGTGGTTAAGGGAACAGCTGTTGATATATGTACCGGTATAGGTAACATGATACAAGCTCAAACTGATGGTTATGTCTATTACGTACTGAATCACCGTAACATGCCGAGTGATAGTTATCACAAAGGGCCTGTCATTTATGAGTTTCGTGAATATTTAAGTATTTGATTAGTTACAGGTAGATATACAGGTACAGGTAAGTTAAGCTGAGGGAAAGGCAAAAAGTGGAAATTCACCATTTCTTTGCCGAAGAAGGCATTTATATAAACAGCACACTGGAAAAAATAATTGGATTAAATTGCATGCATTTCAATGATATAACTGTGAGGGGTAATATGCTAATTTTGTAAATGAGGATGTGGAAACCGAACAGGAGTAGATGTGCTTTAACTAGGTATCAAATCATGTAATAAGTTTTATATCTCAGAAAACTTTAGGGACTTTCCAAGGCAGGGACCAACTTTTAAAATTATATCAGCCATTCAATGAACATGTGCGTATTGACATACCTAAGTTAAATTTCAACCAAAAAACAACTACTCCACATACATTTGATATTGATGCATCATCATACTTTTGTGGTTATGAATTTGAAACACTTGTATAGAAATATTGATCCTTAGTAAAAGTTAGAAACTATTTATACACCAATCCAGTGTAAATGGAAGGTCAACCTTTAAAGTTTACACTAGCCAATCTGTACATGAAGGACAAACAAATTGATTTATATCATAAGTTTTAAAGTGTTTATTGGCTGTACTCAGGGCTATTGACACCAGGCCTTAATCTCCAGTTTGATTAAATTCATCAGAAATAAGACTTCAATGAAGATTCCAGTTTTTACAACAAACACAGGTATTTTACCTAAGAGTCCCATATAAGTGGACCGTAAATACTTAGTGTGTTTGTTAGAAGCTGAGAGGGCCAGTTTGAATCTAATGCTATGTTAAATAATATCGGTACATGTACATTAACTCATTCACCCCTGAAATTTCATAATGGACTATTCCAACCTTTGATTTGGAAGAGTTCAAATGTGTCTTTGGGGTTGAATGAGTGAACAACCAGGGACAGAGACCAAGCTTGGTTTACTACCATAGATGATCATGAGAGCTAAGGACTAAAATTCTAAGGGTGTTAGATTTGTAGACTACCTGGTATATGGTAAAATAATGAAAACTAGAGACAAATCTAAGGGTGCTTGATTGAAGGACTACGGTACATTGAGAACTAGAAACAAAATACCAAGGGTGCTGTTCAGGTAGACTATGGTAACTAGAGAGAAGTTTTAAAACCATAGATTGGTAGACTACAGTACAATTATGATAATCTAGAGAGAAGTTTTAAACCATAGATTGGTAGACTACAGTACAATTATGATAATCTAGAGAGAAGTTTTAAAGCCATAACTTGTTAGACTCCAGTACAATTATGATAATCTAGAGAGAAGTTTTAAAACCATAGATTGGTAGACTGCAGGACAATTATGATAATCTAGAGAGAAGTTTTAAAACCATAAATTGGTAGACTACAGTACAATTATGATAATCTAGAGAGAAGTTTTAAAACCATAGTTTGGTAGACTGCAGGACAATTATGATAATCTAGAGAGAAGTTTTAAACCCATAGATTGGTAGACTACAGTACAATTATGATAATCTAGAGAAGTTTTAAAACCATAGATTGGTAGACTACAGTACAATTATGATAATCTAGAGAGAAGTTTTAAAACCATAAATTGGTAGACTACAGTACAATTATGATAATCTAGAGAAGTTTTAAACCATAGATTGGTAGACTACAGTACTAGTACAATTATGATAATCTAGAGAGAAGTTTTAAAACCATAGATTGGTAGACTACAGTACAATTATGATAATCTAGAGAGAAGTTTTAAAGGTGCTGGTTTGGTATACTTTTATCATCATTTAAGTACAATGTATATTAATAAATATATAGACAACTTTCAATGGGCTGGATTGAAAAACCTACAGATATTCTATTGAAGACTAGAGACAAACACAGGGATGCTCTATTGGTAGACTAGTACGTATCTGTTGGAAGTGTTCAGAAGATATTTGTTTGAAGTGTTTTACAATAAACCAGAAATGTGTATTACTGGATCAAGTGAAACCTGGCATTGGTAGAGAGAAGACAGATGTGGGTTGTGGTTACTCTGGATCACACAGGCAGGCTTGTGTGTATGGCAGCTATCTGTAATAAGGAGGTACAATAGGCTATCTGCTATTTACATAGGATACCTCTGTGATACTAATCATTTCTCACGGAAAACATGTTTCTTCTCACTTAAGATCCTAAAATATTTCATTTATGAGATATGTTTTAGATGCAACCTGTGATATATATTCTGTCAGGGTTTTCATTCAAACAGGTCGATCTTTCAAGCAGTTTGTTTTCTCTGTTATTAAACAATAAATCGTACAATTTCACATCGACATTTTAATGTGAGGTAAGGTCCTGATCTTACACCTGTGCACATCTTCTATACTATTTCATCTAAAGTAATTATATAACCAGATTTTGTATGCAAGTACATCTTTAGATGGCAGATTGCAGTTCCAGCAAAGGTGAACATCAGACCTTAGCCATTGAAAAACTTTATCAGGGGCAAAAAAATATTCCATGTTATTTTCTCCAGGAGTAACAAAATTTGGTTTGTAAGCAAATACTGACATGGCATAATTTACTGTACCAAAATCAAGAAACTGTTTTCTATATTTTCACCTCTGACTGCAATCATGGGGGGAAAAATGCTATTAATCTGTATCAAATACTTTCTTTACAGTAAGTTGGTCTTGAGATAGCTAGCTAGGAGACTATTGAATACCTTGACATATTTCACCTTGTTTGATAAAAATGTTTGTTTTGAATTTTCACTATTTGGTTTGCTGAATCTGTTTAGTTGTCTCTGAAGTATATTCTTTGCCAGTATAAGCATTCTCTGCAGCCTTCTCCCATTGCGATCAGGTCTCTTTGAGACAAATGACCTACGACTTTGACTTGTATGCGCAGTGAGTTACCAAGGAAATTTACTCAGTACATTCATTTTGTTGAATATGTAATTATATCTGATATGAATGGAAGATACATTTCATCTTTTTAACCAATGTATGTATGGCTTAACTTAAGGGGATAGAGTGTAGAATGTCAGCCCGATCGCATTGATACCTCTGGAACTCCCGACACCTTGGTCATTATAAACACATTATGGACTGTCAGTCCTAATGAGAGTTCATTTAAATTTTGCTATATTGAACAATGTACAGTGCCAATGATAGAGTCTAATAGGCTTCAGAGATTGGTAAAACGTTCAAATCTATTTTACAGATATCATATGATACTGATTTGATGAGTTTACACCCAGATGCACCCCATTTAATAATAAAAGAATCTTTAAATAGAGCATTATATCCAGATAATCTTTAGATTCCTTTCTTCCCAACAATTGGTTACCAACTTTATCCAGCAGTAAGCCCATGTCTTTAAGCAATAAGCCCACCCATATCCATTGCAGTTAAGAAGAGATGCCAACAAATGCTATCTCATTGTTCTGTAATATATATAGCCTACTCTGATTTAGAGAGATTATGTACCAGTTCCTCGGACTTACTACAGGACATGTATACAGTACCGTGAATTTTATAAAAAGTTGTTATTACACAGAAACAGTTGCATGATTCACATTGCTTAAAGCTTTAAATAAACCAGGACTATATCCTGTTGATCTAGAGTAGGAATTAATGGACGTTGTCTTTCAACGGAACCTTTAATATTGCTTTCTCAGATTATGATGACACTAATTATAGCTAGGCCCTTGCATCAATTGTGTGCATGCATTATATCTAGTAATATTTTTTTTCTTCCATGCTGTTGTTTCCAGAGATTCTTTCACAATGCAGAGATCTGAAGGTTCTGTAATTTCACTTAGTGATATATGTTCATGTATATGATATAAATATAGATGCACTCATAGAGGGATTTCAAAAACAATAAGGTCAAAACCAGTTTTAATACAATTGGAATTGAAGGGAGATAAACGATACTTTAGAAAATACATTGTATTGCCCCTTCAGACCCATCCGTGTTCCTTTCTGTTAATATGAAAAAAAGTACAGTATCAAGTATTGTGATCTCAATAAAAGTACTATCTTTTGGGCCAAAGTTTACCTGCACGCCATTAAAAAATAAATTAAAATTCTGGCTTTTCCAATTAAGGTTGAATAGAAAATTTTGATTTCTGTTGACTTGGCTGAAATTAAAAACTTCTTGTCAATGATTGCGATAGGTCAATGGCCCTTGAGGCAATCTTTTATAAAATACTGAGCTGATTGAAATGTTTAAAGAGACTGAGATGGCGTATTAAACGCTAAATCAAATCTGCCGAAGTCATTGAATACATTTCAAGTGAAATATACATGTATATGAAATATATGAAATGTTCTATCATGATTTTTTTTTTATCAATCAGCAAATTTATTTAGTTCAGATAATGCAAAGTTATAACAGGTGGACTCTCTACAATCCAGAACTCTGCAAACTGGACATTAAATGATGGGGTCCCAGGAGTGACTGCGGTTTAGACAGAGTAGTCACTAGCTACTCACTATATACCCTTCATTATACTAAATGTGTGGAGAGATATTGCCAAATAAACACTGGACACCCATATAATAACTCTACAATTGGCAGTTGGGTACATGAAAGCAGTTTACTCGACAATCAGATTGAAATCAAGTTGTTGAAATGCGAGCGAGTTATATTTTGCCAATTACTCATGATAATGCTTTAATCTTTTACACAAACAGTAATGTATCAGATGAAACAAGGTTATCCTGACACATTCTAAATTATAACATTTTGTTATAAGCTACAATTAGTGACAGGAATTCTGAGTTTGCTCTAAGGCTGGTAACAGTAAGTTTGACACAAACAAGATGTAATTCAATCATATATGGGACTGAAATTTTAATTGGAGTAGCAATTCAGTACTTACCAGTTAATATATGGGACCAAGAATAGTAATAGTTTTCTTTAACTCATTCACCCCTGAATTTTCATAATGAACTATTCCAACCTTTGAATTTGGAAGAGTTCAAATGTGTCTTCAGGGGTCAATGAGTTTTAAAGATAATTAGCTGCCTTTATTATACACTACACCTGTATTGCATTTTCAGTGGGTTTAATATCACCGCCAGGAGGTATAACCTTGTCATAGGGGCATAACAAGGCCATCATCAGATGGCATGGTATGACTTTACCATCAGGGGCCTAACCTCACTCAGGGCAATAATTTTGCAATCAAGGGGTATGATCTTGCCATCAAGGGGCAAAACAACACCATCTAGGGGTACATTCTGGCAATCAGGTGGTATAAAATATCTACCAGGGGTATATTACTGCTGTCAGTGGGTAAAACATTTCCATCAGGGGTTTAGCTTATTCATCAGTGGGTATATAACAATGCCTTTAGACTGTTGCATGTCTGAGTACATTAGGTACAGGTCCTGTATACAGAAGACCTGGCCTCCACTGAGCTTGTTGTCTGGACAGGCAAGGGAGGTGTTTACATAATACAAACAGCCAGTATGATCTATATGTAAATTCACATTTGTGACGTTCTGAATCATAGCCAGAACCAGTGAGTCACATTTATTGATTGTTGTCAGTTAAAAAACACGAGATTGCATAGAAACAGAAGAAAAAGTTATCGCTGTTGGGGTGTTATTTTCCCTCTTTCTGCCATTAATAGGCACATCTATATTTTATAGGGGTTCATTTAAACTATTCGCACAGGGATGAACAGTCATGTAAAAATCAATATATTATGCGTTTTGTTTTAAATAAATGGCGAGATATAGAACTGAGTGATTCTGTAGTGTTTACTAAGATCAAGGTGTGTGTTTTATGATGCCATATTTGACAATAGGAAGGAGAACAGAACCGATCAAGTTGAATGCTCTTCTGATGCATTTTGATACCCTTGGTGTAGTTTGATTAATTTCTTTATTTCATTTTGAGGTTGCAAGCTTTGGCTCAAAGTACAGTGCTCTTTTTCAAGTTTCATGTATATATGAAGTAATTGTTTTAAACATTTAATAAGTAAGGGAATTGAACCTTGCGAGGACTGCAACTATATATGGAATTTTGTACATGTACATGTAGTACATACATGCATTTACCTTTAGCTTTACAAATTTTAAATCTATTACTTGTACTGACTATTTGAGAGTTACTTCCCTTTGGTTGAGGTGAAAACTAATGGTGGCATGGATATACTGATGCACAACATCACATATCACTGTAAAACCAATTATATCGAATCTCTTTGTGTTCATTGATACAATTTGGTACAGTCCAATGGTATGGACAATAGCAGTGTCATCTGATATGGTCCAAGTGGGCTGAAACTTATGATCATCTGGCCATTATAATACCTGGCTATATGATCATGCACACTAGTACTTGGAGCTCGGCAATGACAGGCCTGTTACATATTGAATTGTACTATACAGACTTTAACAATCAATGCCAACCATTTGAAATAATAGGTAATAGGATTAGCAGTAGAGAATAATGTTACTATTTACATTAGAGTATAGAGACTAGAGATGTAGGGGTAAGGGGGGGGGGATTTGATGATGATGAAGTGAAATGAAATGGAAACCCATGCAGTCACCCAAATCTACCTGTTCCAATGATATACCTTATAATGCACCTGATTAAAAAGTCCTGTAATATCATTGCAAGACAAGTTTGGATCACTGTGTAATAACTTTCTGATGTCCACAATTACCCCCAACTTTGCTATGGTTTCGGATTGTGTTATAGTTCCTACATTCAGTGAGAAAGTGAGAAGTGGTTTCAATGCAACCACAGTAACACAGGCTGGTTTCTGAACCATGATTATTATATAAATGATGGTTTAATGAGCTGCATTCGAGTTGAAGCCTTGTATGAAGTACCTGGGCATGCCGTTTGCTGAAGTAACAGTAATGTTGTTATTTATTGGTATCATGAGGAGTTTATGTTTACATTAATTAAGGAAAGAATTTTATTTCACACATCTCAATAGGGAGGCATATAGTGTTGCCCCTGTCCGTTGCGTCCCGTTGCATCCCGTTTTGTCGCATCCAGTCCCGTCAAACATCAAACCCTGAAACTAATTTCACATGGTGACGTGGGCATTCATGTCTTACAGACATTTTCTTGTTTGGGACAGAAAGAAGCTGATTTTAATGATCAATTGTACAAAATCATTTAATACGTACAGCACAAGAATTACTATTCACTACGTAGAAGAACTCCTGTCATTTTTGTCCATGGTTGTAAACCTATTGAACTATTTCAAACCAAAACATGGCATTCAGTTCATATTTTGTTGTATTTTCACTTACAGATGGAAGAGGTGACGGAAAGAAAAAGAAGTTAAAACCCTTAGAGAGGATGTTCAAGTTCTTCAAGAGTGGAAAGAAGCGCTCAAAGTCCAAGGAGAGAGATCCAAACATTACGTCTGTAAAAGCCAAGTCTACCAGTGCTCTATACAAGGAGGTCCCTCACGGGGACGAAGACGATGAGGATGGCGGGTAATTATAAAGGGGCAGGATATATATCTGTATGATGGGAGGGGTGTAACGGTAGAGGTCCCTCACGGGGACGAAGACGATGAGGATGGCGGGTAATTATAAAGGGGCAGGATATATATCTGTATGATGGGAGGGGGGTAACGGTAGAGGTCCCTCACGGGGACGAAGACGATGAGGATGGCGGGTAATTATGAAGGGGCAGGATATATATCTGTATGATGGGAAGGGTGTAATGGTAGAGGTCCCTCACGGGGACGATGAGGATGGCGGGTAATTATAAAGGGGCAGGATATATATCTGTATGATGGGAGGGGTGTAATGGTAGAGGTCCCTCACGGGGACGAAGACGAAGAGGATGGCGGGTAATTATAAAGGGGCAGGATATATATCTGTATGATGGGAAGGGTGTAATGGTAGAGGTTCCTCACGGGGACGAAGACGATGAGTACGGTGGGTAATTATAAGGGGGCAGGATATATATCTGTATGATGGAGGGGGCATAACGGTAGAGGTCCCTCACGGGGATGAGGAGGATGGTCGGTAATTATAAGGGGGCAGCTGGATATATATCTGTATGATGGAGGGGGTGTAACGGTAGAGGTCCATCAGGGGGATGAAACGATGAGTACGGAGGGTAATTATAAGGGGGCAGGATATATATCTGTATGATGGGAGGGGTGTAATGGTAGAGGTCCCTCACGGGGACGATGAGGATGGCCGGTAATTATAAGGGGGCAGCTGGATATATATCTGTATGATGGAGGGGGTGTACTTGTAGAGGTCCCTCACAGGGATGAAACGATGAGTATGGTGGGTAATTATAAGGGGGCAGGATAACAGGGGTTTGAAGATGAGTGGTAGAACCTCTTCATGGGTACAAAAGGATAATGGCAGGGACAATAGGTAGTTATTAGGGGACACAATATTAAAAGGGAGATTAATGGTGGCATTGAGAAAGTGAAGCTGTAGATGTTGGTCGTGATGAAAGTTAATGGCGGGGACACATTACTCTTGAAGGAAATAGAAATTTTTCAGGAAAGAGGATAAGGAACAGGGTATATACATTGTACATATAGGTTATCCCTAGTGGTAGAATAATCTGGATGTTGGGAAAGGAAACTGGGTTTAGAGGTTAAATTTCATTGGATCAACATGGAGTATAGAGCACTGCTATTGTTAGTAAATAAATGAACTGATCATTTGGAAATGTGTTTATATACTGACTGGCAAAAGGTCAAAGTGCGAAAATACACAACTTAAGTTGAACCTCCAATTAGCTTGGACAAATGTGTTTTGGACATTTGAATATTAATAAGCTACAATTTTATTTCACATTTTTTAAAAGCACTTAGAATAAAGAAACATGTATGTCAATTATTTGTTATCAAGGTCAGGAAAACATTTTATCTGAACTATGAAGGAAAATCAAGGATCAAGAAGGATTGTAATCAAGGGTTATCTTTAATGTCTAGACTAACAATTTCCCACTGTATTTAGAAAATGTGTTTTAGTTTTTATGTTGTGGAGAAAGGAAGGTCTAGCTTTGGCCACTGTGTAAGAGGTGTAGAAAAAAGACATAAATGACTGAAGGATCTGTGATAATATAACAAAAATATCTATTAAAGTATATTACTGTGTGTTCCACATGGTACCTATGTAACAGAATGATAAGGGGGACTGTCTGTGCCCGGTAGATACCATGAAATATTACTCCAATGGTGACAATAATCAGAGGTCGACACCCCGGAGTCAATCAATGTCTCCCTGTCTTGTTATGAAAAGATGCTATATATAAACTATGGTTTGTATTTTTAATATCTCTGACGGCTCATAATCATCCAGTCCAATACCCCTGCCTTCTCATCAGATGCTCACAGCGCGGCGGCAGCGTAATTGAGGAATCATTTGGAAACTGTGTGATAACCAGTGTAACACCCTATGGCTGACTGGCAGATCATTAAATACATCACAGTTTAATAACTTCCATAATTTTAGATCATAGTTTGATGATAAAAAAATAGGACGATGCGGTAATGTGTTTATTTCCTGGAGATTTCACTGTTATAAGGTCTCAACCACAGACTTCAGTAGATTATATGAGCCACTGGAAATGTTGGTGATTCAATTAGTTGTAGTTTGTAGTGAATAAAGCATCATAATGGAACAAAATGAACATTGCTACTGACATTCAAAGGGGGATTGTGAGAAAAGGCCAGTGATAAAATATCTCATTTTAGGATTTTGTGGAAGCTAAGAAAATAATTTACCTTGAAATGAGTTTGTTATTTTTGTTAATAATGTCTTTATCCTCATCAAAAATAATTGTATTACATCTGTACTAGGGAATATCAAAAGTCGAAGCAGTCCAAAACCCAATTCAATTTCGGATGTTGTCTAAATAAAGTTTTTCTTTCTTTTTTCTATTGGAAAATTAATTCCTAAGTGCAAATATGGATAGCAGATCTATGGGTTAACCACTGAAGACGCATTTGAACTCTTCCAATTCAAAGGTTGGAATAGTTCATTATGAAATTTCAGGGGTGAATTAGTTAATCAGAAAGATTGAAATTTCACCATGGTTTTAAATTGTGTGTTCTTCGACATCAAGGGAATGTTGTGACTTTATGAAAAGCTGTTTTTGTAAATGTTATTTCATATATTTCTGTTGATTTGTGGAGCATATAATTATCATGTCTACTGTATGTAATATATATGTTTACTGAAGAATATGTACACAACATGTCGAGAGATTTCACACTGAATGCCCAGACAAGCTGTTCCCTATATGTGGCTGTAAGCCGCTATATAACTGTATAAGGCCAAACAAAATATAAACCGTGTTTCCCATTTCCCAACTTATCCTATTTTTTACCTTCTTTAGACATTTTATTCCCTAAAAACAATCTTTAAAATTATGTTGGTATTTCAGTTTCTGGTTTGTTTTCTGAGGAATGACTAGCTAAGACCAGGCTTTTTACATGTGATCAAAGGGTCCAAGTGCTACTTAATTAATAGTTTTTTTATTAAACTTTAAACTGTAGAAAAATATAATGCATTACTGTATGTACAAAAATGAGATCTCTATTGTGGCGGGGGAAAAAAAGTTAAATTGAAAAAAAAAAGTTTCCGTACATCTTCCCAAGTAATTGTGTTTATTCATTGTCTACCCTATTTTCTGCTGGATTATTCCTAGGAGATGTGTACTCCTATATGTTATAAATATTTCATGTCCATCAGTACCAAGGACTAGGGTAACTGTAGGCGTTCCGATGTTTGTGGTATAGATTTTTAGTCCGATCTGTGGCTTAGTCTACTGACAACAGAAATGTATATCATTGTGTCACCAATAACAGTGTGTCTACTGAAATCACTCCAACATTTAAATCTGTACACGCTGCTAATACCACGGATTTTGGATGTATTACTTATGTTATTACTGTATTCGAATACATGTAGATCTGTGAATAAGTATATCAGATTGATACAGTTCTGCATAAGATGTAGTTTTAGAGGACTTTATAGCGGGAAGAATTTCCAGAAAATATCTGATAGAGGTTTTAAGTCTTGAGAAGGTTTAATACACACTTCAGTGTAGATGGTGAAGATTTGTTCAGTAGATTTTTTATCGTGATAAAGAACGGTAATTAGTACTACCGGTATATTCAGAACTGGAATTTGATTTTGAATCAAACTTTTTTTTTATTCAACACAGGTTTAAACGTGTGCCTATGGGAGGGACAAGAAGTATATCAGAAGACAGTGTGTTTAATCCAGAGCAGCGGGATCTGACTGGCCTGCGCAAAACTGCCGTCTCCATGGAGAACATCCAACAAGATTTCAGGGTAGGTGTCCCAGGGGGATGTTCAACTTAATTACTGACTAGAGATTACACAAAATCTACAAGTGTTTACATGGAGTTAAGATCTTACAAATACCGTGGTACACATACTCAAGATCTTACAAATACCATGGTACACATACTCAAGATCTTACAAATACCATGGTGCACAAATCAAGATCTTGGGAATATATCATGGTACACATAGACAAGATCTTAACAATACCATGTAACACATTCTGAAGATCTTACAAATACGATGGTTCACATAATGTAGATCTTACCAATACCATGGTACAAGTACTCAATATCTTAACAATACTATGGTTCACATACTGAAGATCTTCTGAATATCTTGGTATACATATAGAAGATCTTAGGCATACAGCATGCATGGTACATACAATGAATATCTTGTTTGAGCAATGCATGCAGATATTCAACACATTTAATGCCTACAATGGGTATGCATGGCTTCAGTGTTAGAAACCTGTAACTATACGGACATGCATAGACTACAAATTGAAAAAATTATCTTTTATCAGAACACAAACGCAGGATTTGGTTCTGGTTTAGTGATTATGGATTAATTGAATATTCCCTGCAATGTAGCATGACTAGTTAACGATGTAGAAACAAGGTAAAATGAGGTTTTCTACACTTTAGATATTAGTATGTTTTGTTAAAGATTGTCAGAAAATAACTATTTGTAACAAAAGACTGAAAATTGTGAAGAACGGTTAAAATATAATTGGTAGTTCTGTCAAAATGATCGAGACTCTTTAATGACTTTGATCCCCCACTTCATGATCACCTCCTCATATCTTGGACTGGTCTCCATCTAACCTCAATTTCACCACATATAAAAGTACATTTATGCAGAAAACAAATAAATATTGGTAGTAGAAGGCCAAAATTGGCACCCACCCTTTAAATTGTTGAAAAAATTTGTTATTTATTAATGAGTCTAGATAAAGACTTTTGCCAGAACGAAGGAGAGTGTGTTTATTATGTTAACCCTTTCACCACTGTAGACCATAATGGACTCATCCAAATCAATGCATGGTAGAATCTACTTCGGTAACATAGGGGTCAAAGGGTTAATATCATATCCAAAACAACAAAGTAATATAACATAGATATGTGTGTTTTGTTACCTGTTGGTTAACTTAACAGATAAGATGTGAGGAGAAAATGTTGCCCAGGTCAACAGCTGAGCCAGGCATGTACCTGTGTGTTTAACCTGGTGCACTAGAAATACATAATTGAACAGTTTCTCTGGACAGCTAGAGTTATTTCCCTTAACTTGCTCAGCATGATAAAAAAAACAATAATATCATTACATGTTTATTGTTATTCCGTCTTTGTGTATTGCAAAGTTATCTTCTCTTGTGAGCAGGTATTGATTGTTACGTCACTGGGTTGTGTGAGAAAATTACGTCGTTTTCTCACACAAACCAGTGATGTTAATCTCACAAACAAATGACGTAACAATCAATACCTGCTCACAAGAGCAGATAACTCTGCAATGCGCAAAGACTGAATAGCAAACATTATACCAATTAATCAGTTTAGTTAAAAAAAAACGTAACAAAAAATGTCCCCATATATACAGACAAGAAATAGAATCATAGAATAAAAAGTGTCCCCATATATACAGACAAGAAATAGAATCATAGAATAAAAAGTGTCCCCATATATACAGACAAGAAATAGAATCATAGAATAAAAAGTGTCCCCATATATACAGACAAGAAATAGAATCATAGAATAAAAAGTGTCCCCATATATACAGACAAGAAATAGAATCATAGAATAAAAAGTGTCCCCATATATACAGACAAGAAATAGAATCATAGAATAAAAAGTGTCCCCATATATACAGACAAGAAATAGAATCATAGAATAAAAAGTGTCCCCATATATACAGACAAGAAATAGAATCATAGAATAAAAAGTGTCCCCATATATACAAACAAGAAATAGCATCATAGAATAAAAAGTGTCCCCATATATACAAACAAGAAATAGCGAATCATAGAATAAAAAGTGTCCCCATATATACAGACAAGAAATAGAATCATGGAATAAAAAGTGTCCCCATATATACAGACAAGAAATAGAATCATAGAATAAAAAGTGTCCAATATTTAGAGAAAGAAACTTAAAAGCACATCTTTATTTCAATGCATCTGTTGCCAAGCCTGCTTGCATGTTTGTCAGTTTTACGTATTGACTTTGCATGCAACAAGTAACTTAGACTATGAAGTAACTTAGACTATGAAGTAACTTAGACTGTGGTGAGTATATGACTTTGTGTTATAATGTCGACCACTACTCTTACAGACTGAATTATTCAGTAAGTTACGGAAACGACAAAGTACAATGTCGTCTGATGAAGAAGAGGATGATTATGGTTTCCAGCATTCGTCAACCCGTATGCCTTATGATGAGGGCACATTGACAAGGGGTCGCCCGAAGGTATGAGTTAGTCGCCTTTAGGGTCGGGCTTCAGGTGTGGCTTTAGATGTAGATCAGCTTTTTACATAGGTGTGACGTAAGCTCTGATCTCACTTGTGTGGTATGATCATGAATGTGTGTATACACATGTGTATTATGATCTCACATGTGTGGTATGATCATGAACGTGTGTATACACATGTGTATTATGATCTCACACATGTGTGGTATGATCATGAACATGTGTATACACATGTGTGTTATGATCTCACACATGTGTGGTACATCACTGTAACATAAAGCTGTGCTATATGTTTACATGTGTGTGTTGTAATCATTGTTTTGTAGTTTTTACACATTTCGTAGAATGCTGTGTTCACAAGTGTGGTGTGTTCACTATTAGAGCTGTGTGAATCACTGCAGTGTTTTGTATTTACTCAAGATTTACCTTGTTTCCGCCTGTCTAAACCTCCCATAGTCTATACCGGACTTTACACTTACTGCAGCATCCTTTACCTGAACTAGAAACTTACTGCTGCTTTCTTATAACTAAACTATAACAATTCATCTCTGCATTCCCATACCTGAAAAATGGAACTATTGCTGCCTTCTTCTACCTGAACTAGAGATTTATTGTTGCCTTCCTCTACCTGAACTAGAGATTTATTGTTGCCTTCCTCTACCTGAACTAGAGATTTATTGTTGCCTTCCTCTACCTGAACTAGAGATTTATTGTTGCCTTCCTCTACCTGAACTAGAGATTTATTGTTGCCTTCCTCTACCTGAACTAGAGATTTATTGTTGCCTTCCTCTAGCTGAACCAGAGATTTATTGTTGCTTTCCTCTACCTGAACTAGAGATTTATTGTTGCCTTCCTCTACCTGAACTAGAGATTTATTGTTGCCTTCCTCTTCCTGAACTAGAGATTTATTGTTGCCTTCCTCTTCCTGAACTAGAGATTTATTGTTGCCTTCCTCTACCTGAACTAGAGATTTATTGTTGCCTTCCTATAGCTGAACTAGAGATTTATTGTTGCCTTCCTCTACCTGAACAAGAGATTTATTGTCGCCTTCCTTTTCCTGAACAAGAGATTTATTTCTGCTTCCTTTTCCTTAACAAGAGATTTATTTCTGCTTCCTTTTCCTTAACTAGAGATTTATTGTTGCCTTCCTTTTCCTTAACTAGAGATTTATTGTTGCCTTCCTTTTCCTTAACTAGAGATTTATTGTTGCCTTCCTCTACCTGAACAAGAGATTTATTGTTGCCTTCCTTTTCCTGAACAAGAGATTTATTTCTGCTTCCTTTTCCTTAACTAGAGATTTATTGTTGCCTTCCTCTACCTGAACTAGAGATTTATTGTTGTCTTCCTTTTCCTTAATAGAGATTTATTTCTGCCTTCCTCTACCTGAACTAGAAAATTATTGCTAGCTTTGCCTATGTGGGTTGTTGATAGATTTGCCTATGTGGGTTAATGCTAGCTTTGCCTATGTGGGTTATTGATAGCTTTGCCTATGTGGGTTATTGATAGCTTTATTGATAGCTTTGCCTATGTGGGTTATTGATAGCTTTGCCTATGTGGGTTATTGATAGCTTTGTATGGGTTATCAATAGCCTTTTTTAATCATTATGATAAAAAAGTATTTCTACCAGTTTTACATTTGAGGGTGCTAAAGGTCAAGGTCACCATTAGTATTTACAGTAAATATATTTTCCCATAAAGTGTTAGTCATGGCCTCACCTTGAATGAGTGTCCATTTCAGGGTGCTGCGGTCAAGGTCACTTTACTATTTTTACAAACTCTGTTGGAGCAAGCTTTCACAAGAATGATTGAAAATCAAACATACGTCAATGGATTTTTGTTTTAAATAAAAAATAAAAAGAGTAAAATCACTGAAGTTGATTTAATGTACATTGTATTTGCATCCTATGGTAAACATCAGATCAAGATCATCACCTGATTTGTAGTATGTAGAATTTAGTTCCCAAACCCTACTGTATAACCAGCTTCCTGGAATGGCTAGATTTCTGTTTGATGTGCATTTTATATTTGTGTTCTACATTTTGTACAAATTTTCATTACAAATTCATGTATAGAAAAACAGAAGTATTTTCAGCAACAATTAACAATTTAATTTTGATATGTGGAGGAGAGGGAAAGATTGAGGAAATATTTGATAAAAAATCAATAGCAAGCTGATCTTAGATTGAACAATCTCTGTATGAGTCAGTCCTATATCTGGTGTCCTACCTAATCCCTGTACAAGTCAGTCCTATCTCTGGTGTCCTACCATATATGTGTAAGTATATACAAGGTCCAGTGACACATGTTGTCTGACTGTCCAGATCTATAAACAACATCGGACACAAAACATCCATTACCTTATCTATTCAAATAAGGATAGGCTGCACTTCAAGGTGTTTGAAAAGCGGAATGAAACGGTATTTACAGAAGTAGTGAGATTAATTTCTGGCTTTGATCGTAAATGGAATTCACTCCATCAGACTTATCTGGTTATTTAAGATACTGTATAATGTTGTTATATTGTATATAAATCCTAACCTGTGTATGTCTAATGTCTATATAAATTAAATGACAGCACTTGTTATTATATGATATGTATAAAGGTACTGTGCAATTACAATCTGGAGCATTATACATCCACCGTTGTTTCCTGTTTTGACATTACAACTGTCATCTGGGTACAGAATTAAAAGGCACTGTACTGTCATGTATTTGTGACTAGTTTGACCATTTAAACCCCCCAAAAAACCAGTAGGGACTAGACGAGGATTTGAACCCGAGCCCCAAGACTGTTATTCTGTCGTGCTATCATGATCAGCCGGTCAACAGAGGTGTCCTGGCCAAACTGTGCTACAGTTTTATCGAAAACCAAATTAGGGGAGGTTATAGTGTCTATAGGAAAACCAGGGGCCCACTTGTATAAAACATCTCAAAGTTAAGGAAAATCTCAAGCAATGGTTTGTCTATGGGAAATCTTAGACTTGAGGAAATCTCAAGAGTTGAGATGTTTTATACAAGTGGGCCAGGGATCCATAAGAAAGTAAGGAAAGCAGGGGTATCCACGAAGCCCAAGCTTTAAGTTAAATCTAGCTTGTAGCATTAATCTTATACATACACTTGGTCATGAAGATGAAAGTTGTGGAGCACAACCTGTCATAACAAGTAAAGCCAAAGTTTATCTGTTGTTAAAACATGTAAGGATACAACATACACGTTATCACAGTGTCATCACACAGATACCCGTCTGTATCACTCAAAATCAGGCCAACTTGACCCAGTTACATAGTCATAGCAGAAAATCTTGTTAAGTGGACTTACTATCTCTAAGGATTTGTTACTTTTTTGGCATCTATGAAATAGTGTTAAGATTTTGTATTTGGGGTAAATAAACAGACCAATACAAGCATTGCTGTTGTGGAGCAGGATTAATCTGTCAGACCAGAAGATAAACACCTCCCTACTAATGGACAGAGTTAGTAGCACCAACTTGAGCCAAAGATAAATTATACAAACCTTAAGTGAGGTTGAATGGCCCATTGGTAGCCAAGCCAGAGATCCCCTTTGTATAATTATAAACCTTTAGAAAAGTTAGGCTGTACAGGTTATTTATAGGCAAGCTATAACTATCTTGTGTCAACTGTAATTACACTCTGTTACATGGAAATAAACAGGTAGACTTTCTCAGGTAAGAATTTCCCAGGTAATGTTAGGTCATCTGTTATGACTAATCGTATGTGTTTCACCTTAGAGTTGTTGATTTCTTCCGTTCATCACTCACACTAATACATGTTTAGACTCTTAATTAGAATGCCTGTATTAAACACAGTCCTTTTCAATGTTTAAATCAATTCTTTACAAAATCTGAACGGATTCTATTTTGTTTCGTACCTGTTTTACTTGAACAGAAACTAATAAGTCATCTGAATTAGTTCAATTTTTATCCAAAATTGATATAATATTATCAAAAATACTCAAGTTCACAGAGTGCCATGGAGTGTGATGAACGAACTCATGACAAATGGTTCACTTGACTTTGTAAATGTCATCTACCTGAATAGAAATAAGCTAACCCTGTCAATTCCTGTGTACAAATTGTCAGTAGTAGACCCAGGAATTGTTGTTGATATACAATATTGTATATTTAGTGTCTCCCACACACTCTGTTTGTATACACAGATTTATTGCACTTTCATGTGTGTGGTGCTAGTCACATGTATGTGATGCTATTTTTAACAAAGTTGATGTGTGTTAACTTACATGTTTACTTTTATATGTCTACATTAAATGTGCAAGCCGAGGTAGTTTACTACTGTTGCCATGCCAATGACATATTGATGATCTTGGTCGCCAGAGCTCTTGACATTAGCAAACTTCTTGTTTTTTCTTCTGTATGCCAAATACTGTCACATTTATGGTATATGTGTAAATGCAAATAGATTCCATAGATTCAATATTATATCTTTTTATCAGATTAAGACAGATTCTGGGGAAAATACATTTTTGTCTGTTATTGACTTTTTTTTTGTGTAGAATAAAATAACTAGAACATGTCAAGTTATGAGGTATATATCAGTTAAGCCCTAGTGTATATAGATGACATTGATGGCTCTATTGATATGTCTGAGCTGTAAGTCACATGATAAATCAAGTCATGTGATGGTTCAATGTCCAATAAACCTATCTGTTTAATATCTGGGCTGGATCATAGTGATACCCACTTCCTTAGGACCTAATCAATCTCATAACTACTTCTGAAGGACCCAATCAATCTCATTACTACTTGTGTAGGATCTGATAAATCTCATTACTACTTGTGTAGGATCTGATAAATCTCATTACTACTTGTGTTGGCTATGATAAATCCCTAATCAAGTGTTAATGTTTAAATCAGTATGTAAGTATACAGCTCTATTAAGGGTCTCACCAACGGTTTCCATCAGATTAAGTGACCCAATTTTCCTCAGATTAGGTGACCTTATTTACATCAGTTAATGAAATCCATGATCACTGCACCCTCTAGGGACGTCTCTGGCTGTACCACTGTCTACTGGTCTGCTGGTCTATATACTGCTTTTGTAATGTTAGAATGTCATGGTATTGAACTTTTATGCTTTAAGAGTTTAATTTCAACAGAGCATGCACAGTAAACATTTAAGAATGAGCAAAAGAAATGATTTCAAGAGTGTTTGGTAGCGAGTTCGAGGGGGATATTGCATATCCTCCAGATTTCAGAGGAAATTTTATTATGTGATTTCGGAAATTGCTAAAAATTCATTAAACTGAAGGCCTTTTAAGTTTTTGGTTCAATTTTCGAAGATATAGATATAAAATTTTAATTGGGTTTTTCTTTTGTACGAGATTTATGGATCCAGCCTAAATTTTTCATGTTAATAAGGTTCTGTCTGTGGAAATCTTTAAAGTGAAAGAGTTTAATAAATCTCACATAAAATGGAAGCAAATTCAATATTCTTTCAATCACATTACCAAGAATATCTGCCAATATTAGCTAGAACAAAGGAAGTTTTACAATCATCATTTTACTTGACGTCATTGTTTTTTACTGCAACGTACATCACAATGTCACAACGTCATGCCTAGCTGTTTGTCTTTATTCTGATGTCATATTTGATTATAATACATAACAATATACACAAAGAATAAGACATGGATGTTTGCACTGAATAACACCAGCGTTATGTGACTAAAACTTCTAGTTATAGGGTTGCCACCACTTGCCTTCAAAGCTAGACAATAAATCGGGAGATTACGATCAATGCCTTAACTCACTGGATTTAGGACCAGACAAAGCTTAGTCGAATATGACATGGATGTTTTTTCACTGAATATAAACACCAGTCTTGTGATAAAAACTTCTAATTATTGACTTAATTTATACAGTCAGAATATTGAGTTTAGGATATCTTCTGTGAGAATCTTTTCCTAACCATGGCATTCCTGAGACCAGTGAACAGGAAACCCTCCTATCTGCCAGGTTGTGTAGCTGTCTGATAAGTAAGCATACTGATTTAGCTTACTAATTGGGTTGAGATGATGCAAGCTTGATAAACAGGTGTATATAGCCATCCCTGTTTGCACATATGTAACTCACTACAAAAGGCCGTAACAAGGTCCAGCTAATTGTGATTTGATTGGCTGCACGGGGTTCGTATATCACTGCTGATTGGCTGCAGACTCTCTACAGGACTGATCATTGGATCGGGATCCTTATTAGCAAAGCGATAATAGGTTATATACTTATCACCACAGTATCGTTATTGTTAGATATATAATACATACATGCTGGTTCAAGTCACATGGCAAGACTGTGTGAAACACCAGACCAGAGAGGTGTTCGGGTGGTGTCATTGCCATGGCAACTGCCTCTCAATAGTCAGAGGGAAGTGTTATTGATCAAACCTGCCCATTGGTAGAGAGAGCGGTAAATGTATATGGAGTGACAGCCTTGTGACATTTGTCTGGGTATTTTTTTTTATCCTTGGACACATAGTGATAACAAAACCCAGCTTTATTCCCTGTGTAGTTTACTATACTTCTGTTAGCTGGTACTATGGTGGAGGCAATGCTGTGGTCTGACAGTCCCTGACAGCTTTCCAGTGACTTAGGGTCTGTGTATATTACACAGTAACAGTACTACTACTGGTGGCAGTGGCAGTGGTGGGCTCATAGTGTGGCCATATTATACACGCTATTACACTGAGGGATGTACAACTGACCACTTGTGGATGACCAATATTAGTGACCTAACTGGACCTCCACTGACCAAACAAGCATATTAAAGACACCATGGATGCCAAGGTTTGTGACCTGATATTACTCCAGCAACAAATGTGCTCTCCTTGGCCGAGTTCTGGGGACCATATATGTGTATCAGATAGTACATATACCCACTTTTGTTTACCTTTGACTGAAAATCTCTTGATAAACATTGAAATCCTCTTAATTCTCAGGAATGTACAGGTAATACAGTATAACACCTTGTTGATTGGTGAACCTGATTTTCATTGACAGGAATGTGTTGTTGATGAGAGTGTACGGTCTGTAAGATAGAATAGGATCTGACACCTGTTGATGATCAGGCACCTGGCACCCGAGGTTTGTCTGTACAAATGTCATTGTCGTTGTGGGGCTGCCAATGTAGGTATAGCATTGTAAGTATTTCTAGCGATTCAAATTAAGTGGAAAACATTGTTATTGAAGTGATAGAAAGTCCACTGACCTTACAGTTAGATAACTTAACAAGGTTTCAGGTCAACATATATAGATAGCGTGAATGGATCTTCTGCTCGCAGGCACTGTTTAAATGTACCTGCGAAACAAACAAGTGAATTTGTTGACAGTTGAGTTATTCACGGAGTATTACTACCTAATAAGTAAATGATGTCCGTCAAAACAAGAAATTAACCGATTTGATTTTTCTCCAGGTTCTAGTGATGGATAGTCATCGTATGTATCTTGTGAGTATTTCTTTCTCTTGACTTTCTGTAGATGTGTTTATTAGACAATTCTATTGTATTAGGTTTGTGTTACTGTTTCCACTGACACACCCTTGTGGTCACTTTACTGTATAGTCATGATGTAGGGCTATGTTAACTCTGTGAAGTGTTGCTTTTTAATGGGGGTAGGGGGAGAGGGGAGGGGAGGGGGCGGCAGACATTGGTGACCACTCAAGATCAAGAACTGTTCTAATTTGACGAAGATGTGTGGTTTTGTAATCACAGTGTGAAGCTATATTAACTCCTTAACAGTAAGTTTTGTAGAATGGGTTTTAATTTCACCAGACTATGATTTACTCACATAGATAGTGTACTTAGGTTAACCGGCCTAATTCCGTTACTGTTGACGATGAAGCTAAATGGATGCTGATGAAGCAGTCGGTGCTAACCAGCTAAAAATAAATACAAGAACCTATGACATTTGGAAACTTCAGGATGGTGGTGCAATTTATGCAGTTGCGATAATATGGATATTGTAAGGTAATTATACTCCTGTTCTGATAATAGATATGCTCCATACATATTAATGTATGATAAAAAAAATCCCATCCTACTTTATTTGATCGAATGAGGTATTAATAAGGGGTATTGGTAAGAATATTTAGAAAGTGCTATACATGAATCCATAGGAACCCAAATATTGTTTGGCTGCTAATCTAAGCATTTTGCATTGTGTACTGCTGGCAAGGGTACCCAATGCTCCTGTCTACTGGCGAATACTAATTCTCGTGTGTACAAGTATGATTGCTATTAATTAGCCAGTAGGGCCACATCATTAGATAATACTCTACACCAGACTTTGTAGGACTGCCAGAAAACCCCCTGAACATGTATAATATTTACACACTTACATAGAGTTTGTCTACAGCCAAAAAATATTTCTGATAGCTATACCCAGCACTTTGAGGTCATGAATAATTGTCAAGTATCTGCAGTGGACAAGTTGCCTGTTTTATGATACTTTTAAGGGCTTACAGATATAATTAATGGACTAATACAAATCTTTTTTATTCAATCTTTATAGGAAGTAACTCATTAGATAAACTATATCCCTGCTTCACACCCCCACAACCTCCCAGACTCTGTAATGGAGTTATTCTCCAGTCAAGGGAGATAATCCTCCCAACCAGATGATCCAGATCCATTTCCATGGTATAAACAGTTTTCAATATGGGATTTTTCAGGATTTTATGATACATAGATATTTTTTGGCTCCCATCCCTGACAAGGCCAGTGTTTTCCCCCCAAGACAAACTGTCTGTAAACTTAGATCAGTGGTTCTCTCTGTAAGATAAAAGGTGTCGCCCTTCCTAACACTGCAATCAGTGCTAATGAGCTGGGAAGGTACAGGGCGATACACAATCTTGTAAGTAATTACCATAGTTACAAGCTTATATCCATGTGTACATTGATATACAATGCTAGTGTGGTAGACAAGGGGAGGTAAAGCTCAGTCTTCACTGATAATTATACATATATATATAAATATATTCATTTCTTTGTACTTAACCAGCTGATTGTTTTGAGGTCCTTTGTGTGTGTATTACTTATAGTGCTAGTAATTTGGAAATCTACAGCAGGCTGTTTTTTATGTATGTAATATATACATAATCAAGGGCCATTTAGTTCTTCGTGCAATTAAGTCACACATTCTTCACAAAACACCATTGCACTATCTACGTCAAAAGGTAGATCACTCAGTGTCCAGTTTTATCACAATGTACCTAGATTTTCTATCTCTCTACTGTATATAAAGTTATACATATAGTTTTACTACTGTACAAAGGTTCTACCCTATATATGATGTCAACCTTTTTTTTTGTTTACAAAATAAATGTCTATTGTTTTACTTTGCATATGTTTATTCATGACATCCACCTTCTTACAGTACTTAGTATTTTACTGTTCTATACTGCAAATAGACAGCTACCAATTTTTTCTGTGCATAAAATTCCACTTTACTATAAATAGAGTTTTACCGTTACCTGTATACTGTACATAATATTAACTCATTCACTCCTGAAATTTCATAATGAACTATTCCAACCTTTGAACTGGAAGAGTTCAAATGTGTCTTCAAGGGTGAATGAGTTAAGGTACAGTACTCTTCTGTGCCTATTTCTACTACGTGTTGAGTTGTATTCTATTTGTATATTTGTAGTTCAATCATTCCAAATTGTGTTATTAATTAGTTTCCTGTGTTGATTTTCAATTCGCCTCGATCATGACATCTTAAATAGAATGAATTTATGAAATGTCATTTGGGGCAGAAAATGATGTCAAATTACCGATAAAATTTATGTAAATTGATCGATGCTCAACAATGTTGATTTTATTATGAATAACAACTAATTAATTTCAGTACAAAAAAGGTTCTGTCTATAGAGTACTACAAACATCCTGTATTGTCAATGAGAAATACAGAACTTGTATATCATGGCCTTGACTGTATCACTAAAGTAACGCTAACTCAGTTCGTATCAATGTATCAAGATTGACCAAGTATAAAATAAATATAACAACGTGAACATGCAAATGTGGTTGACTGTAATACAAGTTGTTGTATCATAGATCATAGAATGACTGGGATGAAGTGCCAGCATTACGTGTTACGTGTTATGTATATAGTATGAATGAACTCCTAGTGTGCCTGATGGAACCAATACAGAATCCCAGATGTGGGAAGTAGAAGCCTTCTCCAGCTTGTAATCACCACACACCATACATATCAGGTGTCATGGCTGAGATCTGGTACAACGCCCCCGACTCGTCCCTTCCCCTCCTCTTCCCTTCCACAGGTACTGTTTGAGACTGAGACATAATGCCCCCCACCCCACAGTCACCTTCTCCATCCTCTGCCTTTCCACTGACTATGATCTGGTGGCCCCAGGACAGTCTCCCCCAGACTCCTACCTTCCTTCACCACCACTCTACCACTCACAACCAGAGTGTGAGACCTGCATGGTGCCATGTACCCCCTCCCCCTATCCTCCTAACCTACCACAACCACTGAGTTGAGTCCATCATTCCTCCAGGTTCCCTCCTATCCCAATACACTCGACCATCCATACCACAACCCAGCTTGAATTTCCCCCCTGACTTTATAGTAGACTCTTTTGGTTTTGTATTGTCATTTTATCATGTTTTATTCACAAAAAGATAATCTGGAAATAGTGGAACAATAAAATGCCAACTTAAAAGAGATAACCTCATAAGATGATATCTTATATAGTTAAAATAATAGTTATAAATTGCCCTTTTTGTAATATGACAGTAATGTCTTTCATATTGTTGACTTAGGGCCAACTTCCAGTCATTATAAATGACCCCTCCCTATTTACTTCCTGTCATTATTTATATACTGCATGCTCCCTGCTCATCCTACCCTCACTTGTAGGATATAGATGACAGGCATTAAGGGATAAAATATTGACACTTTTATCAGATCAGTTTACAATAGCACATGGGTAAATTAGGTAAATTGTAAGTTGTGACCTTCAAAAGTTCAAATGTCCGGGACTTCCTGTCTGTTAAATGTCAGCATTCCTGACAGTAATTCTCTATAATTGGTTGGAAATATTGACATCACGCTAATATTGGGTTTCCCATAAAAATGTGAATCATGAATATGTCCAAGGAAGCAGGGTCTGTCTGTCATTAACTCATTCACCCCTGAAGACGCATTTGAACTCTTCCAATTCGAAGGTTGGAATAGTTCATTATGAAATTTCAGGGTGAATGAGTTAACCCATGGTAGGAGACTGCCAGGGGTCATACTCTTATACATCCTATCAGTTTGACATATATATTAAAAACATCAAAGATTTACTTGGAATGATTTGTGGTGTATGAATCACAAGAAGACCACATTAAATTCAGTATACCTTCGTCTTCAATACTCCCCTTTTGATATATAAGTGTATATTAAACCAACCCTAATGTCGGCCATAACTGTCGTGTGTGTCTGAAATATTTAAACGTTTATGACTATATTTTAAAGTCTGAATCACAAGGTGGAAAACTGGTTCTCAAGTGAAGCTGAGAGCTAGGCCGCATTTCCATCAAGGATCCAAGGAGACTAAAGAAAACACTGACATTGACAATCCTGTCGATCCATCAGTCTGCCTTTTGCGCTTACAGACTAATTACATAAATCTTACTCAACTTGAATATAAATCAAATATATATCCATGGTTACTAAGCAATTAGTCTGCTGGTTCCAGGTTAAAGAGGGTTTTTATCTTACTAAATTTCCCATGTTCTGACTGGTTTTCCTTGGCAGTGTAGATTAGATTTAAAGCTATTATTTTTGATTGATATATGGCCTGTTACAAGATTTTGGATTTAGCTGATCTGTTTTGGTGCTTACCAAGGTTGTAACTTATTTAAATTGATCAATACTGTGATAGCAAATGTACAGTCTATGCATCACAACAGCTAGATGAAGTAATCCAACTTTTTCAATAGAAAACAACAGAAAATCAATGGCATGTTTTCTGTTTTGGTTTACAGTTTTGCACTGCTGAGCCTGTGCTTACAAATTGTTTCCGAAAAACAAGAAACGTGGGAAGAGATTGGAAAAGCCATGCACTACTTTGTACTCTGAGTACCGCACACGACAGTTGTGTCGGTCTATATCAATGAGTAGATTAATTCTAGGAAACGGAAGAAATAGGAACTAGTTAGTTTGGGTGGTGACGTTTCCGTTTTGTCTGTTTACATTAATTGGCACTAAAAGGACCATCATAAACAGTCAAATACTCTTTTATGCAGCATGTTTTGAAAAAATCGGTCCAATTTTGAAGTGCATTGAATATTTTACTCCTGCTGGTCACAGTAAAATGGCTCTTTTTAAAATCTGAATTACAGTTTTAAACAATTAAAAATGACACATAAATTCAGCGATAATTTGTCATATTGCTAGATTAAGAAAACATTTCCAGTAATAAAGATTCTAGTCTGGTTTTTCAGGGAGATTAGTTAAATAAGAACAATAGCTCCCTAAAATACTGCCTGACTTATGAGTGTCAATAAAGCACGGGAATCAATATTTTGTGTGTCCTATATATCAACAGGTTGTTGAAGATCTGTGTCAGTCCTAGATCTCAGTGTGATTATCAACAGATCAGTAAAATTCCCCAGACAAATTATTATTGATATAAAACTTAAGAAAAATCAATTTGGCTAAGGTTTCATGTATTTGTCTTTAGTGCTTATGGTAGGTTTCAGGGGTCAAAAGTTGTGTGGGAACTCTTTAGTAAAGAGGAGAGGAAATCACCAGCTGGCTGTCGTGCCAGTAGGTCAATGTTTTCTCCAATAAAGATAATCTCCAGCAATGAAGAGCTGGATTATATGGCAGTATGGAAAATTTAGATTGGTTCATTTTTGTTGGCCTCAGTCTATCTGGTATTACCAAATCTGTTCTAAGTCTCGGCAGCCAGCTTCATGATGCCTGTGTGTCAAGCATGTCATGAGGTGATTGTCATTTTGAGGTTCCAAATCACCCTCCGTACAGAGAGTCAGCTTCATTAGGAATGTTCCCTATTGTAGAGGTATTAGTTCTGCGAATAGATTGATCCTCTCGATCGTCTCCCTGTACTCAAAAATACAGTCACATTCACCATCTTTTTTGACCTGTCAGCTTTATCATCTGTTCCTACGAGTATTCCACCTACATATTCTTCACACAGTGTTGTGGAGTACTTGTCAGCTTCATTCTCTGTCCCCCCAGTCTCTGTAGCAACAGATGTGGGTATGACTCACAGACTGGCCACAGATCTACTGGCACTATAATGAATTAAAGTGGCATGATTTCTGATGGTGGTATAAAAGACTTCCGTAGCAGAAGGCAATTGCAAGCCATTGTAGTAAACAAAGCTATTGATCTAGATACTACAGGAGGAAGGCTTGGTGTGGAAGCTTGGTAATTGAACCAATAAAAGGCGAAACTAAGACTTGGGGGCTGAGGACACTAATCATCTGTTTAATTTAAGGGGCTGTAATTCTTACTTTATGACCCTGGTCCTTCCAGGTCAAATGAGTAAACACAGATGTCCTAAGGTGTTGCTTAAAAAAATTGACATTTTCACGGGGGATATTTTTTTCCAAAGAGCGAACAATTTCTGTAATGGTATAGGTATCAGTTCAGTTAAGGACAAGTAAATTAAGTATTGATTTGCACATTTTGTGGCTGGATTTCCTGATGAGAAATAGGTGGGGTTTCCCCTAATTTGGATATTGGTAAGATTGACAGATCCTCGAAAACTTAACAGCCCACTTGAAGCTTCTAAGTTGTAATAAAAGAGTTTATGCCATACTCATGATCAAGGTGTTTTGTTGTGCTGTGGTTTGTCTTTTATTGACTACAAGTTTTATTCACCTTCATTTGTAATGTTAATGTCAAACACATATTGAGAAAGTAATAAGTTTTGTATAAATTTTCCTAACACCAGTCCTTCCTTGTCTATAATGCTTCTTTGAATTTTTGCTGTCAGCTTTTAAAAATAAATCTTTTAATCTTATGTTCAATCTATAATAATTTTCCTCACATGTGATGATGACTGTCGATTTCATGAATTTCATACAATTATTTTTTTTTAATACATTAAGCCTTATTCAATATTTTACAATTTTGAGGCCTGGTTTTGAAAATCTACTGAGAAGAGAAACTATTGATTCTGTTTGTTGAAATTAAATTTTGTCATGCTTCATGCCATTTAAGCTCAGCAGTGAGGAGAGGTTGGTGTGTGTACTTTAACGGGAATCATCAATAATTACCACTGTAAAGTACATGTACATCATATAATGCTCTCGTCACAGTAACACAGATCCATCTCCGTACTGAGTCACGTACAGTATAGATGTCCCTTCTCCTGGGGGGCAGGGCCGTATATTGATGGTTACTGTAATAACTGATTCATCATAGAGTTGATCAATGTGTTAAAAAAAAGTATAATGTTGTTCATAAAATATTGATATATCACCATATAAAGTCACGGTGTAGTACAGTTCTGTACAAAAAGTTGATTTTTTTTAAGGAACTTGATCAATAGGCATTTCATAGGTCAAGTTGACTTCAGGGTTTCTCGACAAAAAAAAGGATTTTGATGAATCACTGATAAAACATGGATAAGGTATACGTAGAATAATTTTTATTATTTTCTGAAAGAGGTATATATGTACATAGCATCAGCTATAATCTTGCAATAATTTACATATGCTTTTCAATCACGAACGTTTTTAGGGTTTTCATTAGGAACAGGCAGCAGGCCAAAATGACGGGTTAAGTTCCGATTTTGACCAGTTCAATTAAATCACCTTTTATTATGTATTTCCTAAGTAATTTTACAAAAGTTGGCCAGTTGAAAATTTAATGTAATTGGTCTGATCCATTAGAAGTTACTGAAAAGCCTGTGTTTTGGATACAGTTTATGTACAGTACATAGTATCAGTTAAATATTGTTTACATTGGCACAAATATTCTCGTAGATTGCATACATAAATTGCTGTGTGTATTGACTATTTAAGTTGCATAATAGGTGTCCAATGTCATCAGGTACCCGATATATTCTAAATACAGCAGAGGTTTATATAACTTGATGTGAAATCATGATCAAGGGCAATTGAAACTTTAAGCCCAATCTTTAATGTCAACTTGTCGACGAATAGGTCACACTTCCAAAAAAGTCTGATCGGTAGAATAGTTTCACCAGAAAAGTATGCTTAAAAAGTGTGGATGAAAGTCGTTCAGATTAATGAAGAGGTTTTATAGAGGATGGCTGGAGTAAAATGACTGCATCAGTGTGTAACATATACCAATAGATGTTCTGGATGTCTCAGTACACTGACAAGGCTTACTTAGGTAGATCTAGTGGGAGGATAATATTAGTACATTCAGACATCTCACCATTGAAGTTACATTATTATTCCATGATCATTATGTCGTACAAGCTTACCTGTAAATCTCAGCATTGCCACCACAGACATGTTTTTTTTCTGTCTGGACGTGCTTCGTCCTCTGGTGTGTAATGGTCAATAGGTTATCACTGATGCACGCACCGTGCATTTAGCTGTCACTTTGATGTCTACTCTGACAGGGTTATTTACTGCTGTATGTGTATATGCACTGTATGGATAAATTCTGATCGACAGAGTGTTAGTGATTTCTTACCGGCAGTGTGCAAGTATTTTCTGATCAGCTATAGCTATAGCTAATACACATTGGATGCCAGGGAATAGTGGCGAAGAAAATAAGAAAATTTATATGTACTTTTAAATTGGACCGTATATTTTTGTGGTTGATGGTGACAACAGACACTGGAGTGCAGACAGACTTTTCTGTAAGTACATGATCCTTGTGATTTACACAAATCATCACGGCGTCCCTGTGATAGAGAAATCACAATGAAGTCAGTTCTAGGTATCTAAGGTAGCTAGTGCACTGTATATTTTAACTATGAATCTACTTATATTTGCTGTCCAATCAGGCTCTTGCCAGGAATGTATTGGGACACGTCTCACTGTGTTTATGTTATAATTTTGGGACTCGAAACATTGGCCATTGTTCTTAGTAGACTGTAAATTCCGTTTCAACCTTGCATTCTGGGGTAAGGTGGGTTTTTTTTCTCACAACACAAGGTGCATAGTACAAACGGAAGGCTGCTTGTACCCCCAACGCGAGTCCACCCTCCACAGTGTGTACAATGTGTGCCTGAGGTTGTAGAGGTGTTTAGCTTGTTATGTGTCAGTATTTTAAACAGCTCGATTATAGTGCCAACCACTTGAATAATAGACTACAGCACCTAAACTGTATAATAACCAACCCAGACCATATTTTCTTGCATACTAGACCGAGATATCCGCATATCCGGCGGTGCTGGAAAATTCTATCCGACCCACGGGTCTGTATCGCTTACATGTTCAGACTGGCGGGGGAATTATAGTGACTTTTCAGGGTCACGCTATTGTTTGTGACGTCATTTTATGTCGTTTTGGGGTCAGTCATGGTCATTAAAGTCACTAACAATCGCCATCCGGTCTCCATATGCAAATAAGACATGTGCGGACAGTTTACAACTTTACTAGAAAAGCAGCTGTTTTTACGGGTTTTAGGTAATAAGCAATTAATAGAATCCATCCCTGATGTGAGGTATGGATAAGGTTATTCAAACCCAAGGGATAAAATATTGAGCAGGAGACCCGAGGCTTGCCTCGGGTCTCCTGCTCAATATTTTATCCCTTGGGTTTGAATAACCTTATCCATACCTCACATCAGGGATGGATTCTATTAATACTCAACTTCAGGAAAGTGGAATGAGATGCAAGGGGTCTGTGCATGTGCACCTTGACACAACCTCATCCCATCACCTGTGCAGCGAATCCAACCCACAACTTTGTGGTCAAAACAAGCTGAAGCACTACAGGGTGCTTAGGTTTTGTACTGGTAACAGCACTTGTAACATTGTCCTATATTTTGTAACACAAATTGCTACGTTCCTATCCAGCTATACCTAAGCTGTCAGGACATATTTATTTATTTGGATGGGGATAAAAATTGGTATCTTAAGTATTTCTCACAGAGGTATCCTGGTATCTAACTCATAGGACTGGCCATACCCCACAGGTATGTGTCCTAGTACCAACTATATCATGTATAGGACTGACCATACCCCACAGGTATGTGTCCTAGTACCAAATATATAATATATAGGACTGACCATTCCATGCTTGGCATTTCTTTTACTATATTCCACCACAGTTAGCCAACACAGTTCATGTCCAATAAAATGGTTGCTGTTAGGAATTCAATACAATCCCAGGAAGTACATTTGTATTTCTGTGATTATTAAACCTGAATTAACATTTTTGATATACAGTGTATTACTGTTTATGGTGGATAAATTAAATGATTTGGTGCTGACAGTGTATGCTATATATTCTATCTGACTGATAAACTATTTGATCTGACTCTGATTGTATGGCCGAGCTGTATCAAACCAGATTTAATGGTAAGCTGAGAGCACTGGCCACACAACATAAACAGGCTTAATGTCCTCTGGTCTTTAACCTCCCACTGGAAGAAGCCAACAGTCACATGAAATTGGAGCTGGGAGGTGTTTACATGTCATTCAAGCCTAATATTACTCCCAGGACACAGTTCAGATGAGAGGTGGCTATATTGGTCAGGAACAATGTGTTAGTGTGGATGTTCACAGCTTCCTACCAGGTATAAACAGAGGGAGCTGTGTGGTAGCTATGTACCAGTGTCTGTTGGTGGACATGCTTGACCAAAGGACATCATTACAGTGATAGGTGGAATCAGTGGTCATTATTTCACGACCTTGGTTCCTAGTACAGCCTGGTAGTGGTCATCATTAAATGTGTCAGTAAAGGGACATTAGTGACCAGTGGGACACATGTAGGGTCAGGAGCAACAATATAATCTTGTGTTTAGCTGGTCGGGGAATATATATGTCTTCTGAATGTAAGTGATGTTTCCTCGTTGGGTCCTTTATGAAATTCAAAATGTTTCTTAAATTAAATGATTATTGCAGTTAACAAACAAACAAGCTTTTGTACATCTTGGGTAGTCGGGTAACTGCATGCATTTACCGGGCGAGTATTCTTTAAAATCTGATGATATATTTAGTCTCCAAAAGCAGTAGCCAAATTTAGAAGAGGTGCATACATTTACATTCTTTGAAAAATATTCATTTTGATAAAAATCAGTTACAGACTGGTAGACTAACAAAGCTTTGAGGAGATGTGGTTATTAAGGACGGAGAAATTGAAAAATACTCATTTTGATAAAAATTAGTAACAGACTGGTAGGCTAACAAAGCTTTGAGGAGATGTGGTTATTAAGGACGGAGAATATCACTAGTTAATGAAAAAGCTCAGTCATGGATCTCATATCAGAGTGAGCCACTAGCTTTGCTTTTCCCATTCCTAATAATCATCCACCGATTATGACTTTGCCAAAAGTATTATCAGTCATCATTCATGTACACCTTTAGCGGGAGTTCTCAGGTGAAAATTGTCTGTGTACACCGAAGACTTAGTAATGATCATTTGGTGTTTTGGCAGAGTTACAACTCCAGGTCAATACTATAGTATATATATTATATGTATACACATACCCACAGACCAACATGGTGAAAAGTTACATGTTTATGACCATATATGGGCAGGTCAGTTTACCTACTGATCACTTACAGGTGAAAACTGGCTGTAGTAATTGTTTCTAATCAGTAACTGATGTTGTCTAGCGTTACAGGTAAGTAATAGGTCATGAGCCGTAGTAACAAATCAAGCAGTCTACTGGTTAGTTTATATCTTTGTGATAACCCAGGACCCTGTGTACATATATATGTTTTAATCTGAAACCGTTTGTGTATAGGGATATACATGAAGATGTGTGCTGTCCTGTTGTGCGGGGTTGAGATATGCCTGAGTGTGCAAAGTTTTCCTGAGCAGGTCTTGTGTGATACCAGGCCAAGGGGCTTAAGACTCACAGTGCTAACATGGCCAGGATTTATTGGTTAATAAGTTCTTCTATAAATTACTAACTCATGTGGAAGTTTGAGTATCAAACCACGCGGAGAGATATTCTCCTCACAGATGAGTCAACGACTGTGTGATGCTGCTTCACATGGAATCGGTGGAGGTGGTTCTGTGTAAAATTGATTGGATCCCTTCACAGGGTACTCAGGGCCATGACGGACATGTTTACATGGCACAGACTATTCGTTAGCCTTGTAAACATTAGGTAGTGAGTCTCCACAGAGGAAAAAAACACTGTTAAATCCAATTTGAAGATATAAGGTGCTATGGCATTAATTTTATTTTGGAAACCTTAATTCGACATCAAGCAGAAATTTGTTGTGACAGCCCTATGCATTGGATTCTATAGTTGGATTGTGGACTTGTATATTGCTTCAATAACAGAGAACCTGAGCTGCTTCAGTCTGTGATGAAAATGGTAAACACATTTAGATGGCCATATAGCTTAACAAAGAATCTAAGAAATGACATTGCGAAATCGTAAAGCTGTTCATTCAAGTGTTGACAAGAGCCATGGTGACATTTGTGATTTATAGGAAATATCAATCTTATACCCTTTGGCAGAAGATTTAAAGCTGGTTGTGAATGTCCTGTGTGTATTTTTGTGTACGTACAAGATTAGCTTAGTCTGTTATATAAGGGAATGGCCTTGGTATGTACACCTGTTTGGTCGTTGGACGGTACAAACATGCAGGTAATGGTTACATAAACCAATCAAACATGTATATATTGGTGATAGTGGGATGATTCCTTACACAGTATATATACTTGTGTTTTTCAGCCGCCACCTGTTGAAGGGAAACCCGGTAGTCAGGATTCTAGTCTGGACGCCGATCTGACTGAGGTAAGTTATATATATATAATTACCATCTACCTGGACATGCTTACTGACATTAATCAATTAATTATATATCGAACAAAATTTTACAAGTCATACCTATGTCATTGAGACATTCAAGGAATACAGCAAAGTTTGATTTGTNGGGGGGGGGAGAGAGGTGGCATATAATATATACACTGTAGTTTTTACCCTTGTCCGTAACATCCCCCTTGTCCCATCCCAACTCAGTGTCATCACTCTAGCAAAACTTTATACACAGACAGGTCAAGTATGATAACAGGTCTCATTTGCCAACTCAGTTCTCACAAACAAACTTCAGCGTCCACTTTTCCTGATCTCTTACTGTTATAGGATGTGTTACTCAATAGATCACCAAACCCCTTTAGAATGCCAAAATTGGTGTTGATAAAAATGTTGACAGTATGATGGGGGTTAACAGTAGTCACAGAATACCTTCTGATTGGACCTAATTCTGATTGGACATGAAATGGTATCGGTTCACCTGCCCCACCATGTGGTTTTTTTTGCTGGGTAACTCTGCTCTCCTCCCAAATTAACACCTCCTGCATGCCTCCATCTTGGCCAACAAGAGTGATACATTTAAAGTTACAAAATAAATGTTTTATAATTGGCTTTAAGTTCATAAAATTGATACATAATTGAAGGGATGAATGCTTTAGTTGAGTTGACAATTTCTATTTAAATTTGAATTTGACTATAAATATAGAAAAACAGCGTTATCAGACCTTGTGAATGAAGTGTGTCCATACAGGAATAAGTGTAGTGGTTGTGCTACGTACATATAGATCATCAAACTACTATATAACATACGACAGTAATTTTGTTTTGTAATTGTTTTGTAATTTTGTTTTGTTTTGTACAATTAGCTACGTACATATAGATCATCAAACTACTATATAACATACGACAGTAATTTTGTTTTGTAAAAACAGAAAAAGTGTTTCAACGACAGATCGAGTAAGCAGGTTTTTGAATTTCTAGAGGGAGCAGGAAATCCAAAAGTCATCGAGGTCAGATTGAGGGGGGCACATTTTCTGAAATATTCACAGATTGATTGATAATGCAATTTGGAACAATTTAAGTGAAGGTTAGATGTTGGAGCTCTATAGGCGGACATGTTTAGTATCTCAATATTCTCCAGTAAGGTGAACAGAACAGAGTTCGAGGGACTGGCTTATGTATGATACAGGATGGTATTGGAAGGAGATTGTTTGTTGAAGATGGAGCAGTCCTGATATGAATTAACTCATTCACCCCTGGAGACACATTTGAACTCCTCCAATTCAAACGTTGGAATAGTTAATTATGAAATTTCAGGGGTGAATGAGTTCAGGATCAGATGTGATTCTGTGGCCTTCCTGTTAGAGAAAAAAATGTTTTAATACCAAATTGAAAATAGGGATCAGATGTTTCTCCATCAAACGCCTTTTCTATCAACATCAGAAAATAATAAATCTGACATAAATAGGCTATGTAATTGGGATGTTCCTGGTCTGCTGTAATAGGTGTTCATTAAATTACCACCGATCTACTCCTGTGACCTAGATAAAAAGATTCTGCTGTCATTATCTGTAACAGCCAATTTTTTCTATAATTATAAAGTTCTATTAAGAAACCTCCACAAAAGTGTATTGATAATACCTTACACTGTCACCATTTATAGTCAACTCGAAAACTGATGAACAATTCAGTACAACTCCTGTGACAGCACATAAGCTTTGAAATCTCAGGATACGATAGGACTCCTTCCGATAATTGAGAGAAAAAAAGTTATTTAAAGCAGATGTCAGACGGACTTATAATGTAATTTTTGAAGTTTTTTGGCTCGCCAAACATGTCTAATTACCTTAACATGTAGCCGGTGAAGCCCGGTTTGGTAGGCATGAGCGTTTAATGACTTTCTAGGGGTTGAAAGACATAGAAACGCTGGAATGTTCTCTCAGATGTGTCAACTTCGGGGGATTCAGGCGGCATTTTATTTCTTCCTGCTTTCCAAAATGCACTGAAAATTCCCATGACTTGAAAACAAAAGTGATGGTTTTGCACTAACTTTGATGTGAGTAATGTATAGGGAGACACATGGTTTACTGTAGGTAAATCCTGGCTGTCATACCCAAGGCTAGAAACATCTTATACCAAACAAAATTTGCTTTAAAAAAGTCATCTGTGGATAAAGAATTCTGCAGACAACACAGTGAAGTAGATATTATTCTTCAGATTCCTGAGTATTTTGTGATATAAACCTATAAGGAAATGTGTACCGACATATTAGATGAGTGTATGATTATTTTTTTTGTAGGATGTTTTCTTCAACACCAACTGGCAGGAGTCTGTAGGAGGCGCACAGTCGAACAAGTCAGCTAGTTCTTCAGGTAGGTACCAGTTTGGTAGATGTTTAATTAACATCTCTCTCTAAAATCTGTCTGTAATTCTATGTAGGAACAGGCTGAAGGAACTGTGCAAACTCCTTGCCAGGAACTGCAAAAGTGGAAATCTCTGCGTTTGTGACTCTTTGAACTGATCACGATTTGGAGATTTTTGTGCTGGTAATGGTACTGAAATCTATCTGCTATATCTTTAATCTATATACTTATTTCCAACCCTCGAACATGTCCACGTTTACAGTATTATGAGGGGTACTTAGCTGGTTTTGTCAGTACTACTCATATTTCAACATTTCCAATTGCATTGGATACCGGTAAGCACCTGTTTCCTTGGCAACTGTATAGACTTACTGTGAATAACATCCTGCTGCCATGACAACTAATCCAGTCACCTTCCCTTATTCCGTTAATCCCGGAAAATTACATGCTTCCTGGCAGTTTCCTCACAATATCCTTTTTTATACATTTATCAGGTTTGTGTAATGTATACTTGGACTTGGTACCACAAGATGTGTATAAGGCTTTTATAATGTGACTTCAAGTGTCGATGTCCGTGGTACATGTGTACCTGATGAAAGTCATCAGGTGACAAGCTACTGCAAAACTAAAGATTCTTGCATGTGAAATTGTAGGTGTTGTGACTCATTAAACTCAGGTGCAGTGTTGAAAATCTAAATATATCATAAATTAATAAGTAAATAAATATCCTAGAATCTATGTAGTCTTTATATAGTTTGTGGGTGGATGTCTTTGTGCTTAAAAACATCTTCCACACTGGAATAACTTCCTCTTTTACTGTATAGGTCTTACACCCAGACACTCCTACTAAGCATCTGACAAGTTTGGACAGCCTCCCAATTTTCATTCCCACAAATACGGTTTTGTAAGATTACAGAAAAAAGCTTCACAGTGTCAAACTGACAATGCTTCGGATTTGCAAAACCATATATACGGTAATGGTCAGTATTACCTTCTAAATGACCATATATCTGACCTAGTATGTTATGGTTAGAAAACCACTGTTGTACAGAGGGATTGCTGTACATGTGTGGTTCAGAACTCCTATTTACCAAAGTCGCCAGCATTTCCTATGGAGCAAGGAGACTCCTCTAAGAAAAATCTGGTCAAGGTGTACTGTTATTGACCGACATTTTGACAATTAAGATTTGTCTTTGGTAAAGTTCTATCCATCGAAGATTTCGACCTGAAATCTGTGTCATCAGAATAGCGTATGTGTCATATTGACCTGGTCATTTTCGTCCTTCAGTAAATAGGTTATGTTTATGTATGAAGCCCTAAATGACCCTAACATGGTAATCACACTGTTACTTGACTGATTCAGAATAAACAGGCTCTCACTAGAAACATCTCAATCACAGGCTCCAACTTGAGCCATAGATTTACTATTGCCTCAAAACAAATGAAAATATAAACACACAGAGACAGACTTTTGTCAAATATGTCATTTTATGGAAAAATTGATACTTCATATATAGTATCAATATGCTTCATTCTTTATCGAGTACTTTTTCTTAGCCAACGTTCCTCAAGTTACAAACTGTCGGAAGTCTACGGTGTGTGATACTCCCATAGGACAATGTGGATAATGGATGGTATATAAGATAACAGTTCCAAATGGATTGTGCCTGTTGTGTGATCAATATGTGCGGAGATCTTTAGTCAGATGGAAGTGTGAGGCTGAATGTGTGTTCCGGATCAGGTTGACCTTAGATAAGGATTCTTTTAAGGGATTAGGGTATAGTTCGACTTTACTGGATACTCCGCTCTATCTTGGGAGATGATAAGGCGTGATTTCCTGAAAATCGATTTCTTCTGTGTCGTAGCTGTCAACTTGGATAGTGCCACCCTTGACTTTCATTGGTTGTAACTATTAAGCATTAGAGAGTTTTGTTCTAACTTTACAAACATTTTAGGATGTAGAAGTTGTGTCATCAATCGTTTTGAGGGGAATTTGTTTCAGTAACAGCTGGTACCATAAAGCACCTGACATTACATGACTGAGGCATGGTTTGACAGTCCAACAGAAAATGTCTACTTTCACTTACACTTGCCATTATACTCTTGTTTAGAGGCAGTAGGTATTCTATGACTTGGCCATGTCTGTGTTGCTAGATATGTTGATATTTGACAGAGCAACACCCAGTTTGTGAGGTACCGAGGAATCAGGAAGTGGCGACTATCATGTTGTTAGTTGTGATAGAAACAGGCTGGCTGGTAATGTTGTAGCAACAGTTGTGTGACATTCCTTCTGTGGTTCCTAGTACGATGAGCTTTACCTCAGATCTGTCCAACATGCTTTTAATGAAGGGATGTTGGGATATATGTTTATACATTTGTCTTTAATCAAACCTCATTTATCTTTTTACTTCTTTCTTTTCTGAGAATCCATCAGATTTGTTTAAAACAATGTGTAATTTTTTTGAAGGAAGTCTAGAAGCAGCATCATATTTTTTTTACAATGAATTATTTATTTGAATGTTGAGGTAAAGTTCTGTATGATTGGCTTAAGGAAATGATGATTAATGACAACATAAAAAGCAAAACAGAGGCCAACAGGAATCGATCAGTTCCCAAAAACCAGCCTTCAGTACCTAACATTAATACAGATAGATATGAATGTCCATTACTCATCAGACTGTTATCACGTCTGACTTAATGTGGAGTTGTTCGACCAGGAACGAGCGTGAGGAACAGTTCTACAGTGTTTGTCTGCGGGGAAGTTTTATTGGAGAGCATTTGCATTACCAATGATTACAGGCCGTGATGTAAACACGGGCATCAGTCTTAATCAGGAGGCGATAGAAATAGCCCGGACTGTCTCCTGGGCACATCCTAATCAATACTATTGTAATTCAAAAGATTTCATAAAACGTGGTTCATACATATTGGATGTCCCCCAAGCTGTTGTACCTGGATGTTTGTGTCTGACTCAACTAAAGTTAGGTTTTGTTCAACAAAGTCTTATACCTATCTTGAACTCACCTAAACCAATATAGGAAGAGATATAATAAAAATGCTTGATGTTGAAAAAAAAAAAAAAGTATTCCTTGCACTGACTGGACCCAGGCCACCAGTCCTGGTCACATTCCTGGCTCCAACTGGACCTATGCTATTGGTCCTGGTCACATTCCTGGCTCTGACTGGACCCAGGCTGTCGGTCCTGGTCACATTCCTGGCTCTAACTGGACCTAGGCTATTGGTCCTGGTCATATTCCTGGCTCTGACTGGACCCAGGCTGTCGGTCCTGGTCACATTCCTGGCTCCGACTGGACACAGGTCAGTGGTCCTGCTCCTGGCTCTGACTGGACACAGGTCAGTGGTCCTGCTCCTGGCTCCGACTGAACACAGGTCAGTGGTCCTGCTCCTGGCTCTGACTTGACACAGGTCAGTGGTCCTGCTCCTGGCTCTGACTGGACACAGGTCAGTGGTCCTTCTCCTGGCTCCGACTGAACACAGGTCAGTGGTCCTGTTCCTGGCTCCGACTGGACACAGGTCAGTGGTCCTGCTCCTGGCTCTGACTTGACACAGGTCAGTGGTCCTGCTCCTGGCTCTGACTGGACACAGGTCAGTGGTCCTGCTCCTGGCTCTGACTGAACACAGGTCAGTGGTCCTTCTCCTGGCTCTGACTGGACACAGGTCAGTGGTCCTGCTCCTGGCTCTGACTGGACACAGGTCAGTGGTCCTGCTCCTGGCTCTGACTGGACACAGGCCTGTGGTCCTGCTCCTGGTCCTGTCTCAGACTGAACCTGGCAGGCCAGCTAGCAATCCTGCTTGTGAGTGAGATATGGGTCAGACTGTATCATATGATACAATGGTTCATAATGCTAAGCAGTGGGAAAGTAAGAAATCTCCCAGTGGTCACTACTGTTTAGGTCATTGAGTCTTTTTAGTGTACGACTGCTGGTCGCTGACCCTTCCCAGACATTCCATATGGGCACTCTTAGGCCTGTACATGTCAGTTTCCTATGCAATTTTCTGTATTGATATTTTTGTCAACAAGTGGGTAAACAGTATTGATTTTTCTGTATCCAATATATTAGGTGTTGGTGAGTATTGGATAGGTCAGATCTCCATAATTCTGTACGATGACGAAATAGACGTGATGGATTCTGTCATGGTATAAACAGTAACCCGATACATGCCAAGGAATGTAATATCAGTATATATACAGAAAAGAAATTGAAAATTTAGTTTGAAACACCAAAACACAAAATTCTCTTTACAACATTGGGTGTTTAATGGCAAATGTTTCAGCATAAAGTGACAAATCAAAATGGGTAAAATCTATTTTTCTCACCACCAAAAAATAAAAAAGAGAATTCGCACATTATGACTTTTTTACAGTAAAAAAAGTATTTTTTCTCACATATAAAGGGAATATGTTCTTATGTAGTAATTTTGTCAGAGATAATAACATCTTACTTGAAACTAGTTCATAATTACTGTGTGGTATGATTGTGATGTCGTTATAAGGATTGCTAATGTGAAAACTGCTGGACTTAATTTTATCAATTAAATGAAGTAAAATCCTATATTTATAGATATAATAAAGAAATAAAATTATGATACTCATGTAAGATCCTATATATATTACCATTTACTGCAGTCTTTATGACAAAATGAACCAGACCGGTACTTTTACATACAAGAGACACATTGTCAGACTGCCAATATCTGACGTAAACTTACTGTTTATTAAATCTAAATCGAATGTCTATGTAAGTTATTCATCATAGGTGACCGAGTCTGAAAAGTGTGGCATGGATAGCATTCCTTAACCCAGGTAGATTGCCCAGGTGTGAAAATATAAATACTTATCGGTACCACAGAAATGAGTTTATAAGAGTTCTGGCACGTCCCCTCTCCGCTATTTATAAATCCTAAGGTATATATACATTATTGTTGCATAATTATACATGGGAATTTGACTCCACATATGTTCAGGGCTAAGCCCATAACAGTGCTTTAATAATTAGGACCTATTGTGGGGTATATACCTGATAAATACCCGAGGATGAATCTCTTACAGAATATTATGACAGCTACTATGTAAGAACAATTAATCCTTCCTTTTATTAGTGATTCCTTAGTGTTTATGTACATTTATGAATTATCGATATGGTTGAGACAAGCTATACCTGTAATATTTCTCCTCTAGGGGTGTATGAGTATTACCACACACCTGTTTTATTATACCTATAAGGTAAATTTCTATATCCTATACGCTGTATATACGTATATATTTAATTTCTCTGCAAAGGTGTGATATGATTTATATGGTATAGAATTACTGTAATATCTAATATATAACTATGTTCCTCACAACAGGTGCGACATCAGACATGGATTTTAATGTGGTGAAGTCAGATTCTCAGGTGCTGGACAGCGAGGCTGCCAAACACAAGATCTCTGTGAAACCCAGGTCACGCCGAGCTTCCAGTCAACGCACCAGGACTGTAAGTGAAAGCAATATGCAGTCTGAATACTGAATCAGTCAACTCAGTTATCGTAGGCTGTCCAGAATATCTACTTCATCGCACTGTTACACTAGGGACCATTTTGTTTTAGATTTGAGTTATCTTAAAATAAATCTTTGGAAGCCTAATGTATTCCAATAGAATCTGGACCCCATTTGACATTTTATGAGGTTTGATAGTTTTATGTTTTATTGAATGAAATGAGTGATTATATTATCCCTTTCACCACTGTAGACCACAATGGGCTCATCTAGATCAATGCATAGAAGAGTTTACTGAAGTTACATAGGGATGAAAGGGTTAATAACATTTGTTACAATGTACTTCATTGAGGAAAAGGTTTGCTCTGAAACCATGATGCTTTTGAGTTAATACCATTTACATGTGTAGTTGGGGATTCTTGATTTTTGTAAGGAGGTGTCTCATCTCCTGGAGAGAAAGGTTAAACTTTTGAGAAAATGTCACTTAACATTACAAATAATATTTACAAGGAAGGAATAAGTGATATAGATTCTTAAATAAAACAAACAAACCTGTTGTACAAGCGTTAGAGTTCCCTTGATGTAACTCGGGGCACTGCGGGTGGCAAAGTGGTTATGACGTCTGATCGTCTACAATCACTGGGTTGTGGGCTCAATTTTTTAAATGTCCTAAAATGACCATACTAATGACATATTTTGAGTTGTTCTTTCAGATGAAATCATTACATCTTAAAATATAGGAACAGTTTAGCAAATTCACTGGTTGAAAACACTCAATATAAGGGTCCAAAATCGGGAGTCTCGGATCCCTCCTAAATAGGGAGGGTGAATTGGCAAGTATGTCTATCTGTTAGCAGGACGTACAAACCAAACAACCAAACCTTGGTAACTGATCTTGATATAATATTAGAACACTAGACTATACCTTACCGTATTTTACCGGTAATGAGCCCTCCCCTCCCCCCTCCTGNTGGATTTTATCTCACCTCTACTGTTGAGTGTCCAGTAAATATTTCAGCATAAAAAAGTTTGTGTTGTACAAATAACCAGAAGACACAAATAAAATTTCATGTTTTTTAACCCTTAGGCTGCTACACGGCACGGTACTATATTTCACCTGAAATCCCTGTCCAATTATCATTTTCCTATTTGAGTGGTGTAAATTGTTACAGACCAAATGTTCCCTGGGGGCTCCACATGGCTATAATGCTATAGCCTCTGAGATTTGGTCTTCATCCAAATTCTCCATATACTGCAAGAACAGTGATTTATAGAACTTTTAGCAAGAAAATTTGCCCGAATATGAAATAATAACGGCCCAAAATTTATTCCTGGTATGTAATCATGCAGCTGTGCCAAATACACCAGTATTTTAAAAAGTTTCGTTGGAGTAACGATAGTGTTGTTGAAATTGATTTTGAGCATGCTTGTGTAATTTCTTTAAACAATATCAGTGTTGTTATTGCAGAGAGAAACCACTCTGTATTCTTTAGTATTTTACTCTGTCTCGGCTTTGAAACACTGGTGTCTATTAAGTCAGAAAAAAATCTAGAAATTTTCGTTTATAAGAATGTTTAAAAGAAAAAACTGCAAACTTCATTGTCACTGAATAGTGAAAAGATATATGAACACGATAGTTAAATTCAAGATTTGAATGCAATGAAATTGGTTTAGTGACCTTGAGGAATTGGTTCAGTGACCTTGAGCAAGGCTAATACCACTCGGATCCTAAACCAGCATATCAACTGTTAAGTGACACAGATTTCTGATAGTGTTATTGAGTTAAGAGGCCTACCACTCGCACACAATGTAATCAGACGACGTTCAATTTCAATTTTCAATCAGATAATTGTTTGCTCATGTGATTTGCTATTTCCTGTGTTTTAACACCAAGACATCTTGTCTCACCAGAAGCCCTGCGATTCAGGATTTCAGGTTAATTTTCTAAGGTAATTTCAAATTTGCTTCAGCAAAATCATCAAGATATTACATTATCTGAAGACATGAAATATGAGCAATATGTTTTATGGACAAACGAGCTGGTAATGCAATACATTTTAAACCCAAGATTTAGTTATTTCGTTTTCCATATTTATCCGACTATAAGCCTATAACTGGTAATAAGCCCACCCATATTTATCCCATCGTATTAGAAATGCCAACAGAGTTAATTTCCTGTAATAGGCTCCCTCCCTTCTACATTGAGTCTGGAATGGTATGTTGGCTACCGGGGCTTCATAAATGCAGCATAAATACATTAGATGTGTTTGATTCTTTAGGTAAAATAGTCCCTCCTTCATTTTATTTTCAATCTCAAACAGAAACCCTCTGTAGGAGCAAGTGCCTTGCCGCAGCTGAAGGAAGAATCTCCACCAAAGGAAATTCCTTCACAGGGAGTAGCCATAGCAACACCAAAGCCACACGAGGATGTGAAACCAGTGGATACGAAGCCTACCAAAGAGGAGGTCAAGGTCACAGAGGTAGAAGCCAAGGTTAAGGTTGCTGAGACTGAGGCTGCTCTGACCAAGCCAGCAGAACAGGAGCCCCTGATAACGGTTAGGGACAATATGACCAGTATCCAGATCGTAGGTGTGTACAAGATAGAAACGGTCAGTTTGAAAGACAAAGATTATAAAATAGATCAATTTCCAGTTGCCTATGATAGATAATATTTCCTAGAATTTTAATATTTTTATGAAGTTTTTATTGAAATGCATTGTACTTTTTATTGTCTAAAGATATTTTTTCTTTTCAAGATGTATTAACTAGATTTCAGATAGTATATAAATTTTAAATCTGTAATTAGGAATACACTTTCAAGTGATGTTTTAGTCACTGCCAATGTTCATTGCCAACTATACATAACCAGTGTCTCAAAAATTCTGATTTCATCCTACAGGTAAGGATAATCCTGAAGCCCGAACAGTCAGTCCCTCCTTGGAGGTTGATACTGAGAGTGCTAGCAAGCGTCGGAGCATGACAGAGAGCGAAAAGGACAAAATGCCTGGTCTACCAGTCAGTCCAGTGGCTCTGGGTGCAGTCAAACTCCGGACCAGGCCTCGTCCAAAGAGTCTGATCGAGCCTCCACAACTTCCTAAGCCAAGTGGGGATGAACTAGCTAAGGCTTTCAATAAACGCCTGTCAGTTCGAAAGGAGAGATCAAGTGAGGGATTCTCAGAGGAAGATTTCTTAGAGGTGAAAAAGGATTCTAATGAGGTAACACCTGCAGTGCTGCCATCTGACCTCAAAAAGACATCGCCCACAGGTGCTGCCCCCTCCACAGGGGGGATAACTTATGTGTTAAAGAAAGAGCCTTTAAGAAAAACATCATCATCATCATCATCAGACAGTGCTAAAACTCAACCGTTAAAGGCTGTTTCTGAGGAACCAAATAACAAAGACCAGCCAAAGCCAAAACCAACTGATACCAAAGCTGAGCCTGTGAGGATTGAGGTGCCTAAAAAAGACAATGTGCCTCCTTCTGTACAGGAGAAAAGTAAATCTCTCTCAAACAAATTAGCTTCACCACGGGAAGAGTACAGACTGAAAAGACAGTCTCGCAGCAAGACATTGCCTGTACAACCAGTTTCACAGGAATTCTTGGATAAAAAAGCCAATGATAACACTGCCGCTGCCAGTAATCTAAGCCAAAGTGTGAAAGAGGAAACACCCGTGAGCAAGGCAGATGCCGTGTCTTCTGGTCTGTCCAAAAAATCAGAGCCAAAACGTTCATCCTTAAAAGAAACAAACAATGCTGCTGAGCCTTCATGGTTTGCTATGGCCAGAAGGAAACAGGCTGATGCGGAACAGGAGGCAAAGAATGCTGCCAAGAAGGAAAATTCTCCTCCTGTTGGGGCTAAAGCTAACCCATTACCATCCTCTGGAGGGGCCAAAACAACCCCTTTACAGTCATCCATAGGGGCTAAATCTACACCCTTGCAATCTTCAATAGGGACCAAACCTACCCCTGTTCAGTCATCGGCAGGGCCAAAGCCTACTACAGGACAATCTTCAGTAGGAACAAAGACGAACCCTTCCACGGGAATTAAACCAAAGTCTACAGATAGTCCAAATACTGCTAGTGCTAGCAAGGAGGGGGCAACCTTGGTACGCAGCTTTAGAGACAAAATGGCTGACAAGTCAGAAAGTACACCCTTTAACAGGGCAAGTGTGAAATCCTCAGGGTTCTCTAGTAAGGAAGAAAAGGAGAAAATTAATGGGAACAAAAAAGCCCCTGAAACAAAGAAGGAAGCAGAACCCGTGCAAAGAACATTGTCAAACCGATCAAAGTTTGAAGCAAAGAGTTCTACACCTGGTGTTGGTAGTCAGGCATCAACGTCTTCCTCTTCCTCTTCTTCCTCTTCCTCCTCTTCTGTTCCAGCCTGGAAGGCTAATCTGGCCAAGAAGAAGGAGAAGGAACCAAAAATCAAAATAGAAATCATTGAGAAGAAAACAGAGAAACCAGTTCCCCCAAAGAAACCCTCGAAGGCCTTAGAGGAGGTAAGTCATTCTCGGCGAATGTTTGTCATTAGCTTTCCGTCGCTAACAGATATCACAATAAGGAAATACTGTACAAAAGTTAGTATTACGGACTATTTAAAGACAGAGAGGAGACTATTTCAATCTCTAACCTTTTATGTTGCGATAAAAAAGCACTTTCAACGTTTGCATATAAGGGTAATGCTAAGGTAGAGCTGCTTTGTAAAGTTGGCTGAATTTATGACTTATGTTTTGCCAGTGTTTTGTCTTAGTAAATGGCTATTCAGTGTTCATAGTTTACACCTAACACTTCTGCACTGCTACGATGGGACATAGGATTTGATACTATACTTTACTGCTACTGTAAAAATATGTAAAAAGTATATCAAGATATATTGGTGCAGGTAAAATTTAGGATTAACATTTTAATACTGGGGTGAGGGGAAACTCCTTCGGGGAACTCCTTCAAAATGAAAATGTCGAAGACTTACCTGGCTGAATTCTTAGATGTTTAATTAATCTTTTACTCATACAGGTAGTATAACAAATCAAATTAAAAGTGCATATTTAATATTCACCATTAGTAAGCCAGCTTATCAAATGAAAATATTTTACATGAAATGACTATTTTTGGAGACTGAATTTTGTGGTCTGTGCCCTATGTTCAGGAATAGGAATCATACCTAATAGACCTAAAAGACTATAATTAATTTCACTTGCTGCAGGACAGATCCAATAGGACATGTAAGTAACGTATCCTCGCAGCATGCAGCCAGACCCCTGTTTTATACCCTACATTTGCTACTCCAGGGTTTTGTGTTGAAATTAAATCGATTTGGATTTCATAAAAAGTTTACCATCATTCATTTGATCAATAAAAAATAGGATTATACAGGAAAACAAAACATGCATTGCTGTTTCTGAAGCTAACAACAATTTAGGGATTAAAAGCTGTGGAAACTTTAATTCTCTGGGTAAAAGAAAAATCAAAGTATCCAAAGGATAGTGTTTGCTGGCTGAACAACAGAGTTATTTCCCTTGATTTTGTACACAAGTTAGTCAGAGTTATCATCCTTGGTTTGCAGTCTCTTTTTTTTTTCTGACTCATTTCTCTGGGTTTTGTATTGCCAGTGTTTTGTTGTGAATATTGATATGTGCATGTCACAGTTATAATTGTGTATCTTTTAACATGTTAACCTTCCAGTGTGTTACATAAATATTCAGGTTTTGGGGGAAGGGAGTATTATCTGTCAGGGTGACAAGGGGGAGGGAGTAATTAATGTATAAGGTTACATGTAAGTCAACAGAATCCCTTCTTTCTTCTGAAGTTTTAATATATAGTTTATCTGATTTATTTGAATATGCATGTCCAATTTATATTTGTAACTCAGTAATTCCCTTTATGACAGCTGTTTATGTTCTTTGATACTTTCTATAGCTGGTGTTAAAAAAAATTCAAATATTATAGGGAAAGTTTATATTATCCCTCATTAGCTTCTAGTTATATTTTCAGATTATTTGGTGTTTGAACAAATTATAGAATTTAGAAAACCACCTCTCACTTAATTCTTGGTTGATTCCAGTTTTGTCTCAACACTTTGAGAAAAAATTGTAATCCTTCAAAACCAACATTATATAGGTTAGAATTAACAAGTCACCTTATTTCTTTTTCACAATACATTGTATATTCCTTTGTATACAGTAAACAGTTACCCAGTAAAAAAAAAAACATGTGTCTTGTCCAAGTAAAAATCTCCTACTTTTACATGTTTTTAGAAATAAAATTACTGGTTATACTTTCGAGTAAACATATTGCAGAAAATATTTATTATTGTTATTCGAAAATAAAAAACAAAAGAGTATGGAAGCTTACAAATGTGGACATGTATTTCTTAATTTTAGGAAATATTTGTTTGTGTTTAATTAGTCCAATTAACAGTGATATTCTGAATCCTTAGTTGCCAGATTTAAGAAGATTTTAAGAATGTACATTTGTTCATGTTGCATTGAAGTTTTTGTAACCGCAAATAGAGATAGGTGATGCATTGATAGACTCTTGATTTTTGTTGTTGCAGAAAGTCCTGTTGCGAGATAAACCGGTGGTGGACAACTGCAGTGACAGGAGACAGTCCAAGGTTCTCGACATGGTTAAGAGTTTCCAGAAACTTGAAGTGAGCTGATGTACAAACCTTCCCTGAGAAACTAGTGAACAAAAACATGCCTCTGAGCTGTCAGTACAGACTTACCTCCCCTGAGAGCAAATTGGGCTGATCCACTTGCTTCCCAGAAGTTGAAGTGTGTGCTGCACCCCTCTTCAATTGATTCAGTGAACTGACCGTGCTAATTGGGGATAATGTATGATCCATGTAGAGGGAGAATGAGAAACAATGTATTCTAACCTCTGCATTGGAGAACAACGCACCGACATATTTTCCTCCCTTCAAGAGGAATAAGGTTCTCTTTTGAAAATGAAAGCTTAAATGCTTGCATCTTCCTTTTGGAGAGATAAAAGTGATATATATGCTGGCCTCTTTTTACATGGAGGCTAGCTTACTTCCCCTTACATGGAGATAAGTGGCCTCGTTTACCTCAGACTGATTTACCGTCTCTGATTGTCACTGATAAGACAAGTTTGGCATCAGCACACTATAAGCCATTAGACCAAACTACTGCAAACTACATATATACAACTACAGCTATTCAACACATTCATGTTCCAGATTTGATTTGTGTAAGCTTTTAGTGTTTAAGGTATTCTAGTGTCTTCTGCCATATATGTTTGAGCCTATACTATAAGTCACATGACTTGAGTAATAATACACAAATCATGATTGATGACATATACAAAGGATTCTAGTTCGATTCTTTTTCTCAATTAAATGGATGTTGCTTTTATCGCTTAGAAACAATGCAAGTTTAATTCAGGAAATGATCATCATATTTAAAAAAAAGTCTTGTTACAGAAGAAATAAATGTCTAAAAATATAACACAGTGAGCATGAGTATTTATACATTACCGATATTGATGTTGACCTGGTAACTATGATACAATCTCCATGGCTTGCCTGTTAGGTCATTTCTCATTGGTTGAGTACTTGTTGATAGTGTAGATCATGTGACTTATCCACAATTTTCAGTTAAAAAGAAATGTTTTAGAGTGAATGTGTTTATTGTCTTGTGTGATGACAAAAAACTAAATTCCATTGCAAGTACAGATGCTATTATCAAGTTTATCAGAAGAAATGTTTGGTGAACAAGATGATAAAATGTCTGCCGTAAGAAAACTCTTGTTATGCTAGATAGATATGAAGAGTGAACGAAGAAATATGTGACGATGATGTGATGACATTAAATAGTTGTGAAATATAGGCATTTATATACATATTTATTCATTATTACCAAATGTAATCTAATGTAAAGATGTACACCCATAAAAACATAGATCATAACTTATGCCTTCTTTAAATTACTGTTAAGAAAACAGTTTCCCTGCTGTCAAAATTGTGTAAAGGATCTCCTTGACAAAACTGATTTGTTTATTATTAGAACACATTCTTGATAAAAAAAAAAATACATAGAAGACAATAATACCTGTAACTGATCAATATTGTGGGGAATAAATTTGTAAGAAAAATTCAACTTTGACAAATCCATAATCACAAATTAACATTAGAACCTTTTAGATGTGACTAATTTTATTGATGTTACTTAATGGAAAAACAGTCACAATATAAACATTATCTAATTTGGAATGCCCAGTGTTTAATACAAATCAGTGAAATTGAATGTTTTTACCAAGTGCAATATATAGCTGTATTTACGTATGTGTTGAGTAAAGTAGCCATTAATTGTCTGTCTGTAGGTATTTTCTGTGTTGATCAATAGACTTATTTTAAGCAATTAAATAATTTTTAGTTTAATAACTATATTTTATCACCTATTTAACAATTAAGCGTGGTAAGGGGTCATTTGAGCCTCCAAAATGATCTTCTTTATCAACATAACAATCATGTATCGTTAATTAATTTACTTTGTAATCAACTTTTATCTCCAGGAGCAATCAGGATAAAGTGAAAATCAAAAATGGAAATCTTACCTTCAGAGGTTATGTCTTCAGAATTAACATTCATTACCGGGAGAGTATTTGCATATAAGAGTGTTTTATGTTGTTGGAACTCTAGGTAGAGTGATTAACTAATTTAATTCCATAGATTTTCTTTAACAGTGTGACAATAAAGATAGGTAGGTTAGTTGGTTTAAGTATGATCTGTAGGTGTGTCAAAAATTCTTTAACTCATTCACCCCTGAAAACATATTTGAACTCTTCCAATTGAAAGGTTGGAATAGTTCATTACAAAATTTCAGGGGTAAATGAGTTAATGAACTTGAAGCTTTGCTCTTAGAGATTTTCAGCTTTTAATTGACTGTAGGTTCTTGATATCACCTTCTTTGTCTTAGGTTTGCTTCACTGATCAAATACAAGTAGCGTTGATGTATTACAAATGATTCTTTGATGAAGCAAAGAGAAATATGCTACATATCTGTCATAACCTCATAAAAATTGCTAAAAGTACCAAAACTATTTTTTTCTAAACTTTTTTGACAACTCTTACAAGGTTACAGTGGCTCTAGACTATTTAGCATACAGGGACAGATTGAATGATAATTAATATGACATTTTCTGCGAAGTTTTATCAGTGTGTATTTATTTTTCTTCGTTAGATCTCAAAAACCCCTTTGTACATATCACAACGATTATAATGTGCAATGTTTTGTATATGGTTTAAGAGAGTGTACAGATTTCTGTAGGCTTGTAAGCAGCCTTGTTCACAGGACATCAGATTGCTCTTCCTGTGTTGGCTTTTAGGACACTTAATAAAATGATGTTAAGTCTTTACAAATGTTTTGTTTGTTCCATGTGTCCCTATCAGCTTATTAGCATTACAGTTGTCTCCCCTTAAGCTTACTGGTACAGTTGTCTCCCCTTAAGCTTACTGGTACAGTTGTCTCCCCTTAATCTTACTTGTACAGTTGTCTCCCCTTAAGCTTACTGGTACAGTTGTCTCCCCTTAAGCTTACTAGTGTTGCAATTGTTTCCTTAACATTACCAATCATCTTCTATACTTATTAGGGGAATGATACTCGGCTATAACTTTATGCTAAGTACCTACAAAACTTCAATAATAAAATAATGATAAAATTTAAGTTCGTTCTCCTATAAATCTTTCAGCCTTATGTAAATTTAGTAGATTCTTCCATGTATTGATCTGGGCCAGTCCACTATGATCTTGGGTGTTGAAAGGGTTCTGTATTGAATTTAGATGGAACAGAGAATGAACATGAGAAAAGCTTTATGCATTAAGACACCTGTTTTAAATGTTTAGGACATCATGAAACTGTTACCTGTGTAACGTGCGGGCGGTCACCCATCCAACTACTGACCTCGCTCAACGTTGCTGAGCTAGTGAGCGGGTCCCCAGTTATACTGCACCACTGGAAAAGCTAGCTTGCCAGCAAGGCAGTATTTTCCCCCCATATACTGTTACACTTGTTGTACATTATCTAAACCTAATGTAAACTGTTGTACAGAACTGTTAACAATACCACAGCTTGCCAAAGTTTTTACAATTGATCATTGATACCATAAATGGCATTATTAATCATAGATGACATCAATTTTAACTTATTACCGATAATTAAGCTGAAAACATTAGATAAATCTGTATCTATTAAAGTGTGATCCCATTAGTGTTACTTACAATTTTATCCATGCTATGATTTTTAATCCACCAAAGAAATTTTTTAATGTTGAAAAAAAAGATTTCTTGATAGTTTGTTCCTGTGTAAAATAATATCTCACTAGAAGGCAAAAGTCAGAAATTTTAATCGAAAACTATCTTTTACGCATGATTATATTTTGTTTCCTTGGACAAAAATTTGAAAATAAATGTTGATCATTGCTGTAACATGGTGCTTGCTTGTCCATCCATCGTATAGACATTATCTATGAGGGGACCTTCCCATTGAGAGCCTTAGGCTGTCTGTCTGTCCATCCATGGTATAGACATTATCTGTGAGGGGACCTTCCCATTGAGAGCCTTAGGCTGTCTGTCTGTCCATCCATCGTATAGACATTATCTATGAGGGGACCTTCCCATTGAGAGCCTTAGGCTGTCTGTCTGTCCATCCATGGTATAGACATTATCTGTGAGGGGACCTTCCCATTGAGAGCCTTAGGCTGTCTGTCTGTCCATCCATGGTATAGACATTATCTGTGAGGGGACCTTCCCATTGAGAGCCTTAGGCTGTCTGTCTGTCCATCCATGGTATAGACATTATCTGTGAGGGGACCTTCCCATTGAGAGCCTTAGGCTGTCTGTCTGTCCATCCATGGTATAGACATTATCTGTGAGGGGACCTTCCCATTGAGAGCCTTAGGCTGTCTGTCTGTCCATCCATGGTATAGACATTATCTGTGAGGGGACCTTCCCATTGAGAGCCTTAGGCTGTCTGCCTGTCCTTTAATGATTCTGGTGGTTGAATGGTGAACACACAAGAAATACCAGCTCTGTACAAGCTATATGATACACTTTACCATGACAGAGTCATGGCATGTCCATTTATCCATTATCATGCTCTCTCTCTCTATATATATATGTAAATATATTAAACAAATTTATTAAAAAATCAATTTTCTTTCAAGTCTTGAGTTTATTTTGTTACAACAAGGAGAATAACCTGGCTTACACTAAAGTGGTTTGAGAAAACCTTAATATAGATCTTTTTCTGTCTTATATTGAAAATTGTCCATGGATCTGATTGGTGGAAAAAGTATATCAAGAAGACAAAAATGATTATTCCTTAATTACTATTTCTGCATGGGATCGCCACATAAATCGCCTTCTTCAAACTTTGCAGTGAGTAACAGTCTCAATCCCCACCTGCTTGCGTGTGACCACAACAAGTGCCAAGGTTTTTGACAAACCCTTTGAAGATTTATTGTGTGCATGCAAACCCTTATGAAGATTTGCTTTTTGTTTAATGGCTTGTTATGTTTGTTTTACGATAGTTATGGCCTTTTCCTCTTGTACATTAAACATTGTAACACAAGTTGAAAAATAATATATAGGCCAAGGAAGATGACCCTTATAACTTAATTGGTGAGCTAGGTAACAAGTAACAAAGAATAATGCCTGATACCCAGCAAGTGAAGTAAAATACGATTTACCATTTCAACACGTCTAAGGTATCGTTCAACTTTCCTGTTAAGAAAACGCAAATGTCCATTTCTTTTCTTGCAACATATTTTGATACATATTAGTACGAGAATGCACTAGAAGGATTCTTTGTATGATTGTTTCCCCAAGTCGTCCTTGAAAATAAACATTGTTTTGTCCATATGAAATAATGGTATTTGCCTCACTAAAAAGCCTATCGAAATCAATGAAACATTAACTTAACTGAGAGTTAATGACTGGTTAAAAAACTGTACTGTAGGTGTTGTATAATTTAAGATGAAATATGTCCACTAATTGGCAGGCTTGGTACCTGGTAATTTCCATTTCATATACAAATGTGACAGTGACTTGCATTGTATCGAGATGAAAATAAGGTATTCCTGGTAGCGTCCTCCGACGACATACACAAGGTGATTCGCCTGGTGCTTATTTCGATGTAAAAGCATTCACTACCTAGTAGACTTATTAGAATACACTAGTTGGTGGCTTTGGATGTTAAGATAGGTATCCCACCCGGTGACTTATTTAGAATTATACAGTAAATGCCCCTACAAGGCGTCTTATTAAGGGATATGAAACAGATGCAACTTGATGGATGTAGTTGAAAAAAGACCAAAAGTCGCCTCTCCCTCCTTGGTATATGTCGAAAACAAGACCGGCTTTCCTGTTTTGGACACATTGCAAGCTTATTTATACATGTAATATAGGAGCCATCTGGTGACTTATTTAAACACATAACAGGTAAAACTGTTGTCTTTTTACAACATGAATAAAGTGCCCCTACTTGCACATATGAAGCAAACTATTCGCGCATGGAGAGTGGGTAACTCCTACCAACAAGAAATCCAAACCTGAATGTTAGATACATTCACAGTGTACTGCTCCTAACATCATACTGGCCAGTGAAACATGACTATACCCATCCATCAACGGAGCGGCGGTACTCCCAGCAAATAGGTGATAGATTTGCTGCAAGGAATTCGAAGGTCGGTCCGTTCAGCTCACAAGAGTGGAGGGTAACGCGATCGGACATAGAACACGGGTACCGAGATGTTAGCTGCATCATTCAACACCACGAACACTACAAGTCAATAATAGTGTGTTGACTCTATAGATAAGCATGATATATTAGACATACCTTTGATATGTGCAGGACATGGCATACAGTCAAAAGAAAACATCCTGTGAGTTGGAGGAGAAGCAAACCAATACCAACTGGAAGCTGGAAAGCATAGCGAGAACCAACTGCACCAAGTTCAACTGAACTTTTCTGAATATTTTTATGAACAGTGCACGTCTACAAATTATTGCCTTTCCTACCAATATTTGCGGTGTTTGCCACTATCAAAAGTGTCGGTAAATGGTTTTCATTTCAATTTAGACGAGAGTTGACATCAATAAAACAACACACTTAGGCTATTCATTAAGTAACTTCCCCCGTCTTGTCCTAAGCTTACCTATCAGCCATGACATATGGAATAGAACAAGTTTCCCGAGGGTATTCAACAGCATGAAAATCTAGACTACCCAGCTTATGAGATCATCACAACCATCCGTGACCTGGTCTGGGTCCCGAACAACAGCCAACAGACAGCCACTGATCTACCTGACTTTAGTAAGGACGTGACCTGATCAGGGGCCCGAACAGCAGATAGACACTGATTTACATGACTTTAGTAAGGACGTGACCTGGCCAGGGGCCCGAACAACAGCCAGCAGACAGACACTGACCGACCTGACTTTAGTAAGGACGTGACCTGGTCAGGGGCCCGAACAACAGCCAGCAGACAGACACTGGTCTACCTGACTTTAGTAAGGACGTGACCTTACAACAGCCAGCAGACAGACACTGATCTACTTGACTTAAGTAAGGACGTGACCTGGCCAGGGGCCCGAACAACAGCCAGCAGACAGACCCTGACCGACCTGACTTTAGTAAGGACGTGACCTGGTCAGGTGCCCGAACAACAGCCAGCAGACAGACACTGGTCGACCCGACTTTAGTAAGGACGTCACCTTACAACAGCCAGCAGACAGACACTGATCTACGTGACTTAAGTAAGGACGTGACCTGGTCAGGGGCCCGAACAACATCCAGCAGACAGCCACTGATCTACCTGACTTTAGTAAGGACGTGACCTGATCAGGGGCACGAACAGCAGATAGAAACTGACCTACCTGACTTTAGTAAGAACGTGACCTGGTCAGGGGCCCGAACAACAGCCAGCAGACAGGCACTTACCTACCTGACTTTAGGAAGGAAGTGACCTGGTCAGGGGTCCGAACAACAGCCAGCAGACAGCCACTGAGCTACCTGACTTTAGTAAGGACATGACCTGATCAGGGGCACGAACAGCAGATAGACACTGCCCTACCTGACTTTAGTAAGGACGTGCCCTGTCCAGGGGCCCGAACAACAGCCAACAGACAGACACTGATCGACATGACTTTAGTAAGGACGTGACTTGTTCAGGGGCCCGAACAACAGCCGGCAGACAGACACTTACCTACCTGCATTTAGTAAGGAAGTGACCTGGTCATGGGCCCGAACAACAGCCAGCAGACGGACACTTATCTACCTGACTTTATTAAGGACGTGACCTGACCAGGGGCCCGAACACCAGCCAGCAGACGGACACTTATCTACCTGACTTTAGTAAGGACATGACCTGGTCAGGGGCCCGAACAGCAGACAGACACTGATCTACTTCACTTTAGTAAGGACGTGACCTGGTCCGGGGCCCGAACAACAGCCAGCAGAAAGACACTTATCTACTTGACTTTATTAAGGACGTGACCTGACCAGGGACCCGAACAACAGCCAGCAGACGGACACTTATCTACCTGACTTTAATAAGGACGTGATCTGGTCATGGGCCCGAACCACAGATAGCAGACAGACACTGACCTATCTGAATTTAGTAAGGACGTGACCTGATCAGAGGCCCGAACAGCAGACAGACACTGATCTACGTTTCTTTAGTAAGGACGTGACCTTGTCAGGGCCCCGAACAATAGCCAGCAGACAGACACTTACCCACCTGACTTTAGTAAGGAAGTGACCTAGTCAGGGGCCCGAACAACAGCCGGCAGACAGACACTTACCTACCTGCATTTAGTAAGGAAGTGACCTGGTCAGGGACCCGAAGTAAGGACGTGACCTGGTCAGGGGGCCGAACAACAGCCAGCAGACAGGCACTTACCTACCTGACTTTAGGAAGGAAGTGACCTGGTCAGGGTCCCGAACAACAGCCAGCAGACGGACACTTATCTACCTGACTTTATTAAGGAAGTGACCTGGTCAGGGTCCCGAACAACAGCCAGCAGACGGACACTTATCTACCTGACTTTATTAAGGACGGGACCTGACCAGGGGCCCGAACAACATCCAGCAGACAGATACTGATCTACCTGACTTTAGTGAGGACGTGACCTGGTCAGGGGGCCGAACAACAGCCAGCAGACAGCCACTGAGCTACCTGACTTTAGTAAGGACATGACCTGATCAGGGGCACGAACAGCAGATAGACACTGCCCTACCTGACTTTAGTAAGAAAGTGACCTGGTCAGGGGCCCAAACAACAGCCAGCAGACAGACGCTTACCTACCTGACTTTAGTAAGTACGTGACCTGATCAGGGGCCCGAAAACCAGCCAACAGACAGACACTTACCTACCTGGCTTTAGTAAGGAAGTGACCTGATCAGGGGCCCGAACAGCAGACAGACACTAACCTACCTGACTTTAGTAATGACGTGACCTTGTCAGGGGCCCGAACAACAGCGAGCAGACAGACACTTACCTACCTGACTTTAGTAAGGCCGTGATCTGGTCATGGGCCCGAACCACAGATAGCAGACAGACACTGACCTATCTGAATTTAGTAAGGACGTGACCTGGCCATGGGCCCGAACAACAGCCAGCAGCCCGCCACTGATCTACCTGACTTTGGTAAGGACGTGACCTGGCCAGGGGCCCGAACCCCAGCCAACAGACAGACACTGGTCTACCTGACTTTAGTAAGGAAGCGACCTGGTCAGGGGCCCGAACAGCAGATAGAAACTGAACTACCTGACTTTAGTAAGAACGTGCCCTGGTCAGGGGCCCGAACAATAGCCAGCAGACAGACACTTGCCTACCTGCCTTTAGTAAGGAAGTGACCTGATCAGGGGCCCGAAAACCAGCCAACAGACAGACACTGGTCCACCCGACTTCAGTAAGGACGTGACCTTACACCAGCCAGCAGACAGACACTGACCGACCTGACTTTAGTAAGGACGTGTCCTGGTCAGGGGCCCGAACAATAGCCAGCAGACAGACACTTGCCTACCTGCCTTTAGTAAGGACATGACTTGGTCAGGGGCCCGAACAGTAGATAGACACTGACCTACCTGCCTTTAGTAAGGACGTGACTTGGTCAGGGGCCCGAACAACATCCAGCAGACAGATACTGATCTACCTGACTTTAGTGAGGACGTGACCTGGTCATGGGCCCGAATAACAGCCAGCAGACAGACACTTATCTACCTGACTTTATTAAGGACGTGACCTGACCAGGGGCCCGAACAACATCCAGCAGACAGCCACTGATCTACCTGACTTTAGTAAGGTCGTGACCTGATCAGGGGCACGAACAGCAGATAGAACCTGACCTACCTGACTTTAGTAAGAAGTGACCTGGTCAGGGGCCCGGACAACAGCCAGCAGACAGACACTGATCTACTTGACTTTAGTAAGAAGAAGGTCCTTAAGCCAAACTACACCAAGACGGAGTGGGAGGAACCGCTTTATAACGGATTGAGGAGATCGCAGCACGTAGTACATGACGGTGAGAAACCCTTACCAACACTAGAAATATCAGGATTTCCTTAATGGGTATGTGCCTTAGCGTCGACTTCATACAGCAGTGGAAAATGTTATAGAAATGAAGTTTAATCCGTTTTAATATGAAATGTTCAACCATAGGTCGTAAGTAGTACGTACAACAACCACAAACACATTCTAAAAAGACATTGCCAAATACCTGGTTACCGTTTCCCCAAAACAGTCGTGGAACAGTCATGTGGCCTGGCCCATAGATGTAAGAGCCACTTGCCACAACCAACAAGATAGTAAGCCCAAGCTGGAGCATGAAATAAGCAGTAGACAATCAACTTCCAAGAAACACAGTATAACACAGAGCGTAAAGCAGAGCAGCAAGATCCATTATCGAATACGTACTAAATAGCCACACATAGCAATGCAACAGTCAAGTTCAAGGAACTCGAGAATTTCCAGTCGAGACGAAAACAGGCTAGTGCTACTATGAAGAATGGAGTAGTGAACACCCGGATCAAGATAATAACTGCTCCATTTCATTCCAAAACCTCCAACCGTTCTGCAACATCGAAACAAGCTCGAATTCCATCTCCCTGGTTATTATAATGTTATGGAACAAACTGCGAGTCACTTATGTGAATGTTTGTGTTTTCGACATCAGTTAGCCGAGGGCAACTACCATAGGATATTGTAAAGTATCGTCATTCATTGTTTTCGTCGTCTAAGTGAAAGATCTTCACTGCGACAGCTGCATTATTGGTATAACGCGACGGCCTACATTCAAAAAGTACTTGGCAGGTAGGATTCTATATTACTGATGTGCAATATAGCATTGTCAACCCAAACCATTGCACCGCAGTTTATTGCAGTCGATAACGTGCTTTCGTATAATATAATAGTTAGCAATTGGACCTCCGCGACCTGGAACGTCTCAAGAAATCGGTCTAAACTTAATGTCGTGAAGGCCATGCTAATTATTATATTGAATTATATAGCTGTGTTTTTTTCTTCTTGTATGTATCTCGATAAATACACACAAGCTTAACTCTTTTAAGTGTGATTGATTGGCCATTTGACGTTGATTGATTTAGTCATTAATGTAAACGGAAACAGTCCAGCTAAACTTGAGAAATTAATGCAATTCTATTGAAAGGCACTTGAAGCGAATGAAGAGAATCTTGTCGTGTCCTGGTTGACGCAGAGATATCAACAGTTTGACTGCAAGTGTAGTTTGAAAGACTGTTCAATATTTGCATGATATTATATTATTTGAAGTCGTCATTACAATTATTTGCAGTACACTTAAACACATCAGTCGTAATGCATTTCTCTAGGTTGCGCTCATTACGTATTTGCATGTCTGGGGCATTTTGTGTGATGAATTGTTCTATTGCCCATCGTGTCAGTTTAGTATAGGCGGCCATTGATTTCACAATAGGGCATGTCTAAGCTACACTGAATAAGCCGATACCTTGCTTGCTCTGATGACGTAATTCACTTTAATTCTCAAACTAAATAAAAACATATTTACTTCACAATATTCCAGTGTCTGTCTACTCTGGATAACGTTATAATTGATATTGTTTCCCCTGTGTATGGCAGGAGACTTCCTTGTAATCGCTTACACTTATGGAACTTATGGTTTCTCTTCCGAGTTCATGTCATTTTATTTTTTCCCTTGTATATTCCGAGTTCCAGTTTGGTCCTTAACGTTTTCCCCATATTTTACTTAAACATGCAATTTTCATATACATATACTGATTTTTAAAAAAACGCGTCGACTCAACCTAGCTTTGCGATAGGATGACGACCTTCTTTCAAGCCGCCTCAAACCTACCACTCAAATTTCTATCGACCTAAGAGAGGGCGATAGCATGCCTCTCTTCAAGAAAAGTGATACTGCACTAGAAAAAGCACTATCGGAGATGTTCCCCAACGAGTGATTGGTTGGTTATCACGCTTATCAAGTTCAGGTTCGTTAATTTTCAATTTTATGAAGCCACGAGGCTTACCGAGTGTATTTTACAATTTGAGAATTAAGTATTGAGTGCTAGAAAACATGATACTAAACCATGATATCACAATGGAAGATGACGTAGCAAAGCATTGAAACGTGAAGTCATTCTTAGAAGATTGTCCAACGAAATAACGTCTAGAGTGTTACCCATTAGTGGCTAACCAAACTGGTTACCAACTCTTAACATCCTTATCCAATGAGTCCCCATAGGGGTTTCGGGAGGAGGAAAATGTCCATTCTTGAATTGATTAGTGACTTGCGAAAAGAAGATACTTTCTTTCCGGAGTGACCAGTACCAGACCGATCTGGTGTACAGCGGGAGAGTTCTTGGACCAATTATATTCCTCCTATTTATTAACTAACTACTAATATGTGTCTTTGTCCACAGTAAGGCATTTTACAGACTGACTTCCGTACAGACAGCATAAAACACAAGGACAGTCTGCAGAATAAAAGGAATCGCGAGACAGAAGAACTAGGCCAAAGAGTTCCAACACAGAAACATCAGCGCGTGGGTTTAACTAGACGCCATCTAATTCGATCCAACTACAACATTAATAAACATGAACTTAAAAAGGAAGACACTGCAAAAAATCCAGAAACCACTAATCTGGAACCCCGCCGTTTCACGAAATACGCAAACGGCACTACAAACTTTTTTCTATGGACCATTACCCAGTGTTCAATGAACACCAAGGCATTCTGCTACCAGACACTTACCTGTCCTCTAGAAGAGTATGGACAATACCAAAAACTAGATTCTGGCAGTGCACGCACCGAGTACAACGACCACTAATCCATTAGCTGAAGTAGCCAACTTTCTCCGCTGCGGGGGTATCATGATGTATCTGACAGTCCACCATCATTTTGCAATATCACTTGGACAACTACAGCAGGCACAATGAGCCGAATAGGACATTCCTGAAGATTCGTGGTCCCTATGTAAGGATTCGGGTTTACCAGCATGTAACTTGCCTGACACATTAGATAACTGGAACCAACTACCACAGTTTTAAGATAGGCTTGTAACAGCAGGTAATTGAACTGGATGGCAAAATCACGTAATACATAAACTTGAACATCGAGCTGCCTCAAAATACGCAATTTATAACAACTTTCGAGCCTATAAACGAACAGGCAGCAGTCAAGAGATCGCATCCCAGCACGAATTTGAGTAACTCCTCCAGGTCGATGGAAGTCCGAAATTAAAAGATTTTATGTGCGGAGAGGCTAGTTTGTGCGTCACGCTTGCAGTCTTCATTTGAAATCAGCATGTCTCTCAGACGCAAGGGATAATGAAATCTTATTGCTATTGTCCCATCTGTTAAACTGATTCCATAACTCTTACGTTACATGGTTGTTGGCAGGCTAAGGTAAAAAACTTACATTTGGTACAGACGGGGAGTGTATACCAGTTACACCAGTAGAGCCGTATACTGATGGTATGACGAGCCACGAGGATAAAGGGAGGTAACTCCAACATATTTACAATGTACCGCATTTGTGCTGCAACTTGTTCCAAGACGTATGTCTTGTTGTCTAATAATGTCCTTCTGCTCAGATAACCTTACGGTACCGGTGACAGAGTTGTGCTATGTCCAATGTATTTACCGGGAATGAGAGTGATTTCCCGCCAAATGCTCTCTTGTTGTTTGTACTATTTGCAGAATACCAGCAGAAGAAACAGGCGAAACGCATGCATTACAATCAGTTAGATGTTTATGTACAACGTTTATGTATAGTTTCGAACATCTCTGACCCTAGTTAAATATACCAATCCAATAATTCTGGGTGTACGAATACCATCCATCCATGTCACATGTGACACTCTTTGGACCGTTACAGCTGATAACGAGAATCCATGTATGGTGATCATTTTGGGTAGTGGCGGAATTTATCTTAATAGTCATCTAATGACACTTAATTTTACCAAAAGGACTGTAAAACTTCATAGACAAAAAGAAGTGAATCATCTTGCCCTTTGACCCGGAAGTATTTAAAGTATAATGAGGTGGTCACGTAAGATCGACAGCTAACACTAGGAAATCCCGTGAAATTTGACATGGTTTGATAGCCAGGAAAAGCTCGACCGTTTTCTGCGTTTTTAATTTTTATTTATGTCATATCAGGTCAAATGACGTCAGTGAAGATATCAAATCATAATTTTGTCTACTTGGAGAACACTTTGAAGCCGTTTGGAAATATATGTTTGGTTAACTATATTTGCAAATGTATTATATTAAACTAAAAGAAACCTGCATAGTTTTGACCTTATATCCCTGTCCCTCTGATAAAGCTATAATTAGGTGACATGTATATATATATGACGTCATTATCTGTACATAACTTTCAGCTACAGTGTAATCTGTTTATTACATAGAATTTGCCGATAACCAGGCGACTCAGTATTGATAAATGGTCCTGATTTTGATACATCAAACGATGATATCTTGATTATTTACCTCTCCTCCTGATAAACGTGGTACTCGAATGTTATGTCACTCCGAATAATCGAATTAAACTAATGTACTTAGAGTTAGAGAGACAGTGACAGGCCAGAGACCGAGGGTTATCTTGGGAGAGGGTCGAAAGGTCCAAAAAGGGAAAATATATTTTTTGTAGATATGGGTCGAGGTTCGTGGAGCCCGTACAGAGACGACATATGCATTGCAGTTTGCAGCTCCTTAAGTAAAACATCGAGGCACCTGATGATGGCGATACACAAAATCGAAATATATCGATGACAACGACAAAATATAAGGGAGATAACTATGTACGAAATCACTGGATGTGTAAGGGAAATAACTACAGTCGTAATAATTTGTGTCCAATTCAAATAAAATATGTTTAAAACTAAACTAAAGGAATTAACTGAAACCACATATGTAAGGGAGATAATTTACACAAATAAAATATCCTACTGATGTGTAAAGCATGGTATAAATACACAATTTACACCCTGAATGGGTTCTCCAAATTGGGAGTTTTCTATTTAGATTTGATCGATATTTACACATTTTAGCTCTTGTTAAAGCACTTTGGGTCGGTTATAAGAGTGTTACGTGTGATGGTCCTGTATCGGTACAGCCATGAAAAGCTGCTATACATAAAACCCTAACGACCAGGCAGGCGCCTGTATTTCCTGTGTCACCATTAAGTCTCTGGAGACCTTCACAGATTGCAGCATGTACGTGTCGTTAAACTTAATAAAAAAAAAGGGAAAAGACAAACTCGTTTAAAATAAAAAATAGATTTTATTGGCAAGAGCTTAAACCCATTCCCGGCCTGAACACATCGCACGGATTGCATTGTATGCCCATGCCGAGACTAGACCACGCCCGGGACGACACCTTGTGCGCCCCCATTAGCAAGACGAACCGGTCGGAACAGGTCCAATGAAAAACAACAAGCATGGTAATGAATACGGCTAAATAATTTATAACAATAATACAGTCCAGCCTTAAATGGGAAACGCAATATAACTTTCACATTTATTTTACAAAATAATTTGATATACACGTTTTATACTTATTTCATTCATAAACAGATGTATTTTCGTACAAAATGAATCAATGTAACACTTTAACTAAAAAATAAATTGCCATTGATGAAATAAATATTTCCCATGTTAGAGAATATATCAGAACAACAGTTTAAATACGACTGGTACTCGTGTCAGTCGATATATACCCCACGTGTACTTTATATCCTCCCACAAATCACTTTATGGCACCTATCTCCACACTAAAGTACATATCACTTGTAAATTTCGTATCTACAGTTCTAAATAAGAGGTTCTCAGTCTGTGTGTATCTAGAAAATCCAACCTCTTCAGCACAGCAGAGTGCAATGAAGAAATAAAATCATAATAAATCATTTTAAAAGAAGCAGTCTGTGAACAAATCAGAAAGATATTATGCTGATTCGGCAGTCGCATTTTTTTCTATTTCTTTATCTGCTTATCATATGAATTGTAATAGCATAATCACAGGCGTTCGTGAACCAGAAAATGGTATGAACAATTATGTTTTTTCTATCATACAATTTCAACCCTGCAAATGGTCCTTAAAGAACTGGTGTGTATGCAAATACACTAGACTCTTACATAATTACCCACGGAGACATAGTTCTAACGTAGTGTCATTTCTTATTAAGGGGGAATGCTATATTAAATGACAGTACGATGGAAATACATAATGTGTCCTAATTTTCTGCATGGCTCACGATTGTCTGTTTGAATGATAATCGCTAACCACCTGGATTGATTTTTTATTGAACTTTAGAGGTCTCCTTTTGTATGTTGTAAAAGTCGTGACAGTAATTCAACTAGGTGTTTGGCACGTTTTACGGTATACATAAATATATAGTACGTACTACACTAGTCACGAAACTATGACGTCAGCATAGTCCCTGGGTGCCATATATCTCGCCTTGTGGAGTATGTGTAATGTCCTAAATACTTGTATGTAGCAGACGTCTCCAATACAGTAATGTCTGTGCATAGACGCATTAGAACTTTTCGAGTACCCTCTGGTTGTATCTTAACTAAGGCTAGAGACATTTCGGGTACCAGCTGGTCCTATATCATCAGACTATAGACTTTTCGAGTACCTTCTTATCCTATCGTTAGACTATAACATTCGGAACAACTCGCCCCGATCACAGTACCTTCCACCACTGAACTGAAGGGAACCTGCCGAGAAAAATAATTATGTGCTAAATATTGTTTCTCTTATTCGCGATATAGGTACCTATATGATCATGTGTTATGACTAGAACTCTGTAGTATTTTAGATTTGTAGGTTGTAGATAATTTCTTAACCTGCGCGTGAACAAGAAGTTAAGAACTTATCACGTTTCATTGCAAAGGTTATCAAATATTTTCTAAAAGAATTAGTTCAGAACAGTATCACACAAACATTAAAAAAAATAACCAATATATCCTAATACCGCGAGTTTAAAGCTCAGAGGCATTTTTTTCAAAATCAAGATATTTTCCAATATCTTTTTTCGAACGAAGCATGAAGCTAATACGAATTAAAAAAGACATCAGCACATACCTAACACATACGTATAACCTACATTGGCACGGACCGTAACAACAGCGTATGTACGTCAACCATTAAAAACAACATTTAACGGTGTAAATCAAGGCTTTGGTTAGAACGATATTACAGTACAAAATGAATGGAATGAGAATAAGTAGACGGCCGACATGTTATATAAGTATTAGGATCCAGTGATTCATTAATGATTGGATCCGACCCTGAACATACCGCAAACACTCCATATTCAGCATACACCACATATCCAGGACCAACTTTCGGCATATTTAGGGCCATCATTCGTTCAACATTCAGAGAACATCGCCCACACAAAGCCGACATTCGCAAAGTACACCACCCTGCATATCTAGGGCCAACATTCGTTCGACTTTCAGAGAACACTAACTACATACAGCCAGCATTCGACATTCAGAGTACACCAACCTGCATATCTAGGGCCATTCTGGGTACACCATCTACAAAGTCGATATTCGACATTTAGAGTACACCGACATAGAGAGTACCAATATTCGACATTCGCAAAGTGCTAATAATAATGTTCTAGACTGTTAATCGTTTTATAAGCCGAGATAATCTTCCTGTGCATCTGAGGTTTTATGACTGATATAAAAAAAAATGAAGTCTTCATTTCAGGAGAAATTTTAAAGTGCATTTTAAAGTAAAACAAATACATATATAAAAGCAATAATTTAAAAATTATTGTTAGGACAGTCAATCCGACATCCCAATAACATACAATAACAAAAAATTCGTTATCAGGTAACAGATTCGTAAAATCATGTGACATAATTTTTCTTGAATATCAGACAGGTGGTTAAAAAATAGGTTCTAACTAAATCCAAGTGCCTGCATTGCTGTTGACAACATTCGGCAAAATAAGCGAATCAAGCAAATTACGTTCAATCGACTTAACATTGACGAATCAATTAAATATAGTCCAACTGACTGAGTAATGACCAATGGCTGACTGATGCCCACAACTGCGCTTTTTGAGCCATTGGGTTCACGAATGTCATGAAACTAAAAAAACATTCCTGATCCAGACACATGAGCATTTTTTCACTGATCAAGACACGAGGACGGTGGACTACCCTAACAAACCAATATACGCGAGAAATGATCTATAATTTATTTAGTCCACTAAACATGTCTAAAAAGATTACCATATGACCAAATATACATGTGCTTTAATTGGTTGGCCCACCTCTGTCGAATTATAAATATCGGACTTGAGCAAGACTACTACTAATACCACAAAATCGAAGTTACTAGCCGTAGCCTTGCTCAAGTTTGAGAAATAACTTCATTGTTTTTACAGGGGAATATCCGATCGATTCAAGCATTTGTGGAGTAGAGATGTTTCATATAAAACAGGTCAGATTTACATAGAATTGTGTACAGAGAGATCTGCGTGATGTTCTGTGTTACAAACGTTCATAATAATGACAGATGGTTGCATCAATGGTCAAAAGACTGTCCAGGTGCGGTCACATGATAATGATAGGTGACGTCATCGATGCTTTAAAGATTGTCCATGCTCCCATTTCATGTAGCCCAACGTTTATGATAATGATAGGTGACGTCATCAATGGTTATCGAGTATAAATCAAAGTTGAGCGGACGTTGCGTGTGAGGTCGGTCAGTCGTGCTGATTGCAGGTCACGTCATTATTTTGAGGTCAAATCAATACAGTTGTTACAAGATGTTTTTGAAGAAGTCACAGTATAGGACAAATCAGAGAAGGAAACATCACATGATTGCACGCTTGACGTCGCATCACTTCCAAACTGAATTCGTCTCATCATATGTATGACGTCACAACATATGTATATGCATCCGTACGACATGCTATAATATGTAGATAAGAAGTGACACGTTAATAGATTTAATAGAGAGCATGGCGTCATTTAAAGGATCACAACGGCTTATAGTTTCCGACATATGACGTCATTCCTGCTGATCCAAGCATAGGTCACACCTGAGTAGTCCGTTTTCATCACATTGCATACATCTCAGTGCACTAAATTCCTCGGTGAAATAGTTCCGTTTCAGTGACTTTTTACTGCCGTGACAGAATGTACATGGAACATACCGATATCCCCCACACTTCTCACAGGACGAGCGGACATTGATTTTCTGGAAACAGAAAATAAAACATCATAAAACAATTTATGGATGTATACGTGAATTATATGATACAACTACTAACACTGTTCATGGGGCTGTGCTGGCCCTTCACAAATGGATCACGGTTTACAGGCCTACATTGGGCAGTCGCCAGTTGGTCTGCAGGTCGGTGTTTTTTCTTCGGGTACACCGGTTTTCCTCCGCCACCAAAACCAGACACGTCCTTAAATGACCATAGCTCTTAATAGGACACAAAACACAAAACACAAACTATCTTAAACTGTTTACATCAAATCCTTATCTGTATTTATAGATGTCTTTTGAAAGGAACAATCTATACGATTATAATATGACCTACTTCTGACAAACAGATACATTGTAAGTAAAAGCCCCTGTCATGCGGGCATGCTCTAGGTGGGTGTTTCAAGCTGACAGAGGTAGATGACCTAAAATGAAATAGGCCTCTAATGTTAATATGTGTGCTCAGAGATATAGGGGGACATAATATAAAACACAATGTCGGTTTCACGAAATAAATTTTATAGCAATCACAACCCAACTAACAAACTTACTTAACCTTTGACCTCTAATTGTAACTGGAAATTCAGTGTAGGCGTCACGAATCTGCACATCTGTACTTTTTACTAAATTGTCCGCATTCCCACGACGGAAAAAAGTTAACCTAGACAGAGGTAACAGAAGATGTACGAATTCATCTTATTTCACAAGAGTCTTTCCCAGTGTGTTGCCATCGTGACATATTTTATGTAACCACTTTTTACCACAGGGACTTGATAATTCGTTACAGCTATATTTGGACCTAAACTAGGGTGTTCAGAGTAATTTTACATGGTTTAGGGGTTTATAGCTGTAACAAATTATCAGGTCCCTGTGCATTCTACCCGTGGTCGTGGGTTTGTAATTACATACTTACGGTAAAGTTAGAGAATACTTTCCGAAGTTCTCCTTCCTCGTTTAAGTTTTCGAGTTCCTGCATGCCCTGTAATTATTTAACAGATCGACTATATATAGAGAAAGATAGAATGACATAATCTACACAGACAAGTGGAATGAGAATCGTGATTTAACCGTTAATGTCACATTACGGGTTCCTGGTCGTAACAACAATGAAGTACAGGCTTTATTCCAGGTTAACGGTCGGTCTACGAAGCCATTATGCATCTTAAAACAGACACTTACTTAACATATCAAACACTTTCAATAGTAAAAGTTAAGTGCCGTTTGAATAAGATAAATAGACACAACATTTTCTTTTGTATGTTATCTATATAAACGACATGCTATAAAACTAATGTTTTTCCCAAAAACTCCACGTATGCTAGATGCTAATGACGTCATTTAAATATTTAGATATAATACAGGATATTCGTTAAAACAATGTGTTTTTATCAATTACCTGTAGCACCACGTGAGGATATCGAAATCAAACTCAGGTCTTATGTTACTATACCCTTACCTTAAACATTACATATTTATCAGCCCTTTTTAAAACGATGTTTGTATACAAGTTGAAGTTATTGTTTTATTATTGTTGTATATAGCAACGTTTGAGAGTATTTATTCAAAAGTATAACAGAACAAGCTGTAATTGTCATTAAAAAAAAAATTATAGTAATAAAGATTTAAAACTAAATATTATGTGTAAACCAGAGCAAAATCTAGTACCGAAGCTAGGACATGGTTCACAATAAACCACATAAAACGAATTATACTGATCAATTAAATTAGCTTTGGCCGGTTTATTTCTTCTATTTTTCATCCTCTCCTTTTCTCCCTCTCTCATTTATGGTTCTTCCTTATCATTATATACGTAATCTAAACTTATCATCATATACGTATTCTAAAAAAAAGTCTTTGTTTTCAGTTTATCGTCGGACAGAACTTTGACCAAATATGGGTGTCCGAATCAATTTCGAAACTTTTGTTATGAGTATGTAGAGTAAGTTTAAATAGTATGTTATTAAAAACATCCAACATATATTGTCTAAATCGAATACATTTCTGTTCAGTTACAATTTCTATAAATAAAATGGCGGCTACCAATATAGGACAAATTGTTTAGTGCTAAAAAAGCATTTCAAAAAGTAGATGACAGTTCGGGGGTACCATGACCTGCTTTGCGGTCGTCAGATAATTTTTGTCAGCCTAAACTTTCAAATTTTGCGGTTGGTAACTCTACAGAATTCTCTACAAATGTACGTATTTAACTGGGTTTTTTTCTATGTTATTATTGTTTTTGATTTTTTTTATGAAGACTTGTCGTTTTTATGTACTTTTTATAAATATTAAAAGTTTCAAAAGTCTTTCAAACAGTGGGTAATATTGCAATAGACCTAAGACATATATATACAGTCTCCGTGTGTATCGGGTAGGTATTCTATCTAATATACCTGTGTCATTTGTACTAGGAAGTTTTATTCAACCCGAGACAGTCAACCCATAAAGATCATTATTTTCTAAATCGTGTTCTTATGATGCATAAAAATATACCAGGAAGTTGGGTTTTGTTTTCTTTTATCTGGAACTTTCGTTTTGGAGGAACGCATGGATTACAAACTTCGAGTGCGCAGTTTAAACTCCCTCATACAAATCTGTGGATTTTGCTACACAAATCCAAATTTGACACCATCACGTTTTTTTCAATGACGGGTTTGAGACACACCCCGAAACCTCGTAATTTGATATTGTGTATACATGTACTTACAGAATAAGTATAGTTAATCTTTGCTGCCATCATCTATTTGACATTTCATCATGTTACCATTTGAGTTACGTTTAGGTTCTTAGTCGTGAAGAATTTATTGTCTAGATGTGTATTCAATCGGGAACCTTCGGGACTTTCCGTAAATAGGAAAGTACTCGTTTACGGAAAGTGCCGTCGGTTCCCGATAGGGTGTGAATTTAGACTCTTTGTTTCACTTCTTTCTTGTTTTAATAGTTATTGAAATTGATAGTCATACAGAGGAAAACGAACTTTACAAACACGAGAAAACTGATATTAAACAATTTATATGTTTTTCTTCGTTAATGGACTGTGGGTTTTATAACATTGGAGTGGTCACTCACCCCGAGAACGACGCCGTCGGCGAAGACCTGTGGTAGCACCACCTCGTTGACCCCTAGACGCTCTCTAAGCTCGCGCTGGTTCTCAACACTCATAAACAAGTCCTTTTCCTCATACCGGACCATGTGGGTCTGGAGGATCTTCTTGGCGAGGATGCATCTCTCGTACGTTTCCCGGACAATCGCCATACTGGAGGTGTAGATGACGATCTTACCCTTCTCCAACTGACTGTAATTTCTCTGAAAAAGATTTTTTATTTATCCTTTTTTTGTTTTATTTGTAAATATTAAAATACAAAAGCATCACAAATGTAAATAATGGGACAGCACTTGTCTTTTTTGTCGACATGAAGCGAGTACATTTTGTCAGAGCGTAAATGACTAATGTAATCTACATGTCTGCATGAATTTCACCTAACAAATCATAAAAAAGTATTCTGCATGGTAAAAGGTAAAAACGTTATGATAGGCATACAATTGAATTGCTTTCCATGCAAGACGGGCATCATTTGCATTACGCTTAAGGTACAAAATGAACAGTATATGTAAAAACTTATTCAAAACTTAATTCTAACTCAAAACAACACTGCACGTTCAATATATGTATATGCGTCTTCTCTGTATAAGCCCAAAGGAACAAGATGTTCAGCAACAACCCATACACTAGTATTACTATACGTGGTGGTAAACCGCCTTACCAATTTTCAAGACGGTCGAGCAGAACATAAGAAACAAAGTTACGCATAGGGAGGATAACCCTATCAATAATTATTGGATTTTGATAAACATTGCAGAGCTACATGTAATGTTGGTAACCCGTGACAAGTTTTAAGAAAACTGTAAGAAAACTGTGAGACTTTACCCCCGGACATGATTGTAGCGCTAAATACAAACAGAAAGGGCAATAACTCTGAAAATATTCATCTGACTAGCTGGTATGCCCCTTTACACGAACAGCTACATACTATAATTTTTAAGTTTCATAGTAATCGGATACTAAATCGAGGGACTTGTCCAGTAGCAGAAAACTTAGTGTACGGGAGGAGAGAAATACAGCATATATGTGTTTAATAAGGACAGATTATAAAAAGGACCCGGCGTTTTTTACGAACGATGAAGTTTGTTCCCCGTAAACAATTACACAAAAAATGTAGTATATTTCTTTGTCAGGTGATTTGTATTGTACGTTAAAACCAGTGTATTCCCATGGTTATAGATATGTATATTTCCATAAAGAGTTACCTGTTTATTTGTCAATTGAAAACGCTTGTTTACAAAGGTCCCACATGATACATCATATTAATTTCTGATAATCCAATGATAACATCCGCAAATTTATTTGAATTAAATCGACGGTGTTAAACAACCTACCGCCAATCTCTACCCAGCTCAGAGCTGTCGGTCCTTACTTAAAAGGAGCAGAAAGGCCGAAATCTCAAGCTTAAAACTTCAACTTCACTTGTTCAGGAGAGTGAGATAAGAGTCTGAACACCAGTTTCAACAGTACATATATCATTTAAGTCTTTGACGTCGCTCTTTGTTCTGACACAAACAATACACACAATGTTCTTGTCAATATTGTAAACAAAATGTCCGTTGTTAGATATAATAAATCAATAAAATGTTAACAAACTTTCTTAGCTATGCATGAACTCCCATCGATCCAGTGTATACACTCCAATAAAAGTTGTGTGGAACGATTTACTAGGATACCAGGAAGAGACAACACTTCACCCGTTAAGATTGGTTTATAATTTATAGTTTAGTTTACAGTTTATAGTTTATAGTTTATAGTTTATAGTTTACAGTTTACAGTTTAGTTTACAGTTTATAGTTTATAGTTTATAGTTTACAGTTTAGAGTTTATAGTTTACAGTTTACAGTTTATAGTTTATAGTTGATAGTTTACAGTTTACAGTTTATAGATTATAGTTTACAGTTTACAGTTTATAGTTTACAGTTTACAGTTTATAGTTTATAGTTTACAGTTTAGTTTACAGTTTATAGTTTATAGTTTACAGTTTACAGTTTATAGTTGATAGTTTACAGTTTATAATTTACAGTTTATAGTTTATAGTTTACAGTTTACAGTTTACAGTTTATAGTTTATAGTTTACAGTTTACAGTTTACAGTTTATAGTTAACAGTTTATAGTTTATAGTTTACAGTTTATAGTTTATAGATTACAGTTTACAGTTTATAGTTTACAGTTTATAGATAACAGTTTATAGTTTATAGTTTACAGTTTACAGTTTATAGTTGACAGTTTATAGTCTAGTTTACAGTTTATAGTTTATAGTTTACAGTTTATAGTGTACAGTTTATAGTTTATAGTTTACAGTTTACAGTTTACAGTTTATAGTTTATAGTTTACAGTTTACAGTTTAGTTTACAGTTTATAGTTTATAGTTTACAGTTTACAGTTTATAGTTTACAGTTTATAGTTTATAGTTGATAGTTTACAGTTTATAGTTTATAGTTTACAGTTTACAGTTTACAGTTTATAGTTTACAGTTTACAGTTTATAGTTTACAGTTTATAGATAACAGTTTATAGTTTATAGTTGATAGTTTACAGTTTATAGTTTACAGTTTATAGTTTATAGTCTATAGTTTAGTTTACAGTTTACAGTTTATAGTTTATAGTTTACAGTTTATAGTTTACAGTTTATAGCTTACAGTTTACAGTTTATATTTTACAGTTTACAGTTTACAGTTTATAGATTATAGTTTACAGTTTATAGTTTACAGTTTATAGCTTACAGTTTACAGTTTATATTTTACAGTTTACAGTTTACAGTTTATAGATTATAGTTTACAGTTTATAGTTTACAGTTTATAGCTTACAGTTTACAGTTTATATTTTACGGTTTACAGTTTACAGTTTATAGATTATAGTTTACAGTTTATAGTTTACAGTTTACAGTTTAGTTTACAGTTTATAGTTTATAGTTTACAGTTAACAATTTACAGTTTATAGTTTACAGTTTATAGTTTACAGTTTACAGTTTATAGTTTACAGTTTATAGTTTACAGTTTATAGTTCATAGTTGATAGTTTACAGTTTACAGTTTACAGTTTATAGTTTATAGTTTAGTTTACAGTTTACAGTTTATAGTTTACAGTTTATAGTTTACAGTTTACAGTTTAGTTTACAGTTTACAGTTTACAGTTTACAGTTTACAGTTTACAGCTTACAGTTTACAGTTTATAGTTTACAGTTTATAGTTTACAGTTTACAGTTTAGTTTACAGTTTACAGTTTACAGTTTATAGTTTATAGTTTACAGTTTATAGTTTATAGTTTACAATTTGCAGTTGATAGTTTACAGTTTATAGTTTATAGTTTACAGTTTATAGTTACAGTTTATAGTTGATAGTTTACAGTTTATAGTTTATAGTTGATTGTTTATTGTCTAGAAGGACTTTCCTTTCAATATTGCTTTGCAGAACTTGATGGAAGTAATACAAACACATTAAAAAGTTAAAACAAGAAAACAAACGTTGAGGGCCAACCTTACAGACGCTTTATGAGAATAAATAGAGGACACGTGACTCTCACATCACAGGTAAAACGAATTAACACCAAACAATGAGCAGATGTAAAACGATACGAAAGTTCACATCGAATTGTAAGAATGCGCAATTCCTACTAAACCCCCCAGAAACATTAGTATGAGTTCATGCAAAATTACAATTTCATAACTTCATAGAACCGTATGTGTTCCAGTAATGCAATTCCAATCTGAAACTGTCATCTATGTTCAATCGGGAACCCTCGGCACTTCCTTGAACGATTTCTCGATTACGGAAAGTGCCGACGGTTCCCGATTGCATCCATACCTTGATGTCTTACGGCAGATACAAAAAAAGTTAAGCTTTTGTTACGATGTGTCACCGTACATTATAGCCTGTAGGTTTCATCTTACTTCTGTCTTTCTGACAAAATCAAAGCAAATTGATGTTATCCTTTAACGTTTTCCATAGAAAAGCATATTACTGACGTTTAGGACAATACCTTTAACTATATGATTGTTGTTGCAGAGTGCATGCGGTACAACCTTGGCGATACCACAAGGTAGTGTTACAGTTACATTCTGTCATAACATTATGAAGATCTACCTGATTGTTTCCATGTATTATTTATCAGGATAAGACCAGTACGTGTTACATATCTACACACACATACATTATTGTAAGTTTTGTGATACGTGATGCTCGAGTTTCGGCAAACCAATCTCAATTATCATTCCCCAGTCTTATTATATGAGATTATCAACGAAGTGGCAAAAACACACAATGAAAACCGGATATATGTAGATTTTGGTAGGTTTTTCATATCTTTTAAACTTATCAAACAGGATATGATTTATAACCATAATAACGACCCTGTCGGAGTCACGTGGTATCTATAAGAGTAATGAGACAGAGGCAAGGTCAACTTCGAGACCGGCACAAGGTCAACGGTGAAAAGTTTGAAAACACAGCTCAGTACTTTTTGTGTATAATGAAACTAACTCAATACATCCATAGTTCCAGAGGTAGGTAATTTCTTTAGTTTTGAGATCTGCGGTGATTATTTCAGACGATAATGGTCACGGATCAGCATAATGTACATTCCAGTGATAAATAGGACCCACTATGTTTTTAGTGTCTAAATCCGTATATTTTAGCCCGGGGCTTGACTAGCGCCCATCCCCCATGATTTAAAACATGCAAATTAATGTGTACCGCGTTGTGTATGGTTACGTAACGCTCTACTGAAAGTATGGTTAACTTAACGTCGAAAACAACAGATTTAAAACCATGCGTACTGCAATCATTCCTGTGCTTTGTTCGTGTCACGACTTCCAGTAGTTAATCTTCCCACACAAGAATACTCTGACCGAGGGCATTACAATTCAATAGGTGTACTCATTCTTTTCCTAGTTTTCAATGCAATAGATACCAGTGCTTGAGGGGAAAAGGAAATAAATAACTAATTTTAAGTCCGGAAACGGTTCCCTGCCATAAACATATTTCCAATTAACTGAATTCTTAAAGTACTCAATTTGTGTGGTTATGTTCTGAGGTATAGGTGCTAAACCGCGGGACCGTCACGAAGGTTATTAACGTTCCGAAAGTCCGTGGTCCTATTAATTACAGTTCTTGTATCAACAATACGTCAGTAAAAACCACCGGTTGATAAAGACTTGGGCCACAACAAACAAAATTACTCTAGAAGGTCTTGACTTCGGACACAGCAGGAAAAAACTGTAGGTTCTAATAAACAAAAGGAGTTGGTGGTCATGACATATGTCACAACAAACCGCAGAAAACTGACAGGGTGTAACGAATTGGGCAACAACAAACAAACAGTTCTAAGTGGTCAAAACTTGTGTCATAATGATCAAAACCTGCAGGAATTATGACGTAATGACTTGGACCATAACGAATTTAACAATTCCAATAGGTTATATCGAATCTGGCCACAACGACAAACAAAACTGGTACTCAGTCATTAAGTTTACTCAGAGTGACCGTCATTAAGTTTACTCAGAGTGACAGTCATGAAGTTTACTCAGAGTGACATTCATGAAGTTTACTCAGAGTGACAGTCATTAAGTTTACTCAGAGTGACCGTCATTAAGTTTACTCAGAGTGTCAGTCATTACGTTTACTCAGAGTGACCGTCATTAAGTATACTCAGAGTGACAGTCATTAAGTTTACTCAGAGTGACAGTCATTACGTTTACTCAGAGTGACAGTCATTAAGTTTACTCAGAGTGACAGTCATGAAGTTTACTCAGAGTGACAATCATGAGGTTTACTCAGAGTGACAGTCATTAAGCATGGAGCCAGTTTGCTTGCTAATGGCATATTTACATTAAACACACTCACGTGTGCCATGCACTAAGTCATATTTGACCCGTTGTCATGTGACATAAATTATGTATGTTTTTCGTAAAGAATACGTCAAAAGTTAACCACCTGGTTTTTTTCGCAGTAAGCCAAACATGATCGTTCATCATACAGCCGAAGTGCCTGTCTGAAACACTCAATGACCTCGGTCGTACATAATTAGATTACGCATGCCTGAGCTTCACCGAAGGTTGGTCACGTGATCACTAAACAACCAGATGAAGGCATTTGCATATTTAATGAAGGTCAGCTCAGAAGAACTTCATATTAGTCTTCTATTTCCCGAATTCTGTCTTGCGGACGTAAACATTCTATAAAATGAGCAAGATGGATGCCATGCAATTCACATATCATTTCTGTAGTATATTCACTGGTAATTGTAAAAGAAAACATATTGCGTGACGTCATCAACGCGTTCTCATTGAACGTGTACATTTTGGGGATTTTTTTAATCTAACCACTCCGTTACTTGAATTAAATTAATTCAAGGATACTTTGAGTAAGGAAATTCATCTAAACAAAACAACAATGAAATTTCATATTGAGTGAAAAAAAAACACCTTCCCTATAAGGAAACTTCCCCGTAGGAATTTTTTATAAACTATTATGTGGGTAAATATAAACAACAAGTGACTCGCTATGCGGACAAAGCACACTATATGACCGGACGGAATTACCATTTAATCGTCTGATTATACACAGGGAAGATATCAGATGACCAGGAAGATACTGGTACTTAGGCGTGCTGAGTATTTTCTATTTCTCATTCTGAGATAAGCAGGAAGCTACCAAGTTATTGTGCTACCCAGATCCCAATTTCATTAAAAGTTCCTTTAACTGAAAAAGGGTATTTTTCCATCCGTGGTTGAACAAGAGTGCAATTCGGTTATCGGTCTATCCAGCAAAAGACCAATTTAATATCTAGTTTAATCCTTAATAAGAAAAAGATCAGTAGTATAGAAAATCCGTCACTTCAGGATAACACTTGTCAAACATTGCAATTTCAACTCCTACTATATGTTCAATCTATTTCTATGGTAAGTAGCGTGATTTATAATTGTGTGTAATTATTTGCTAAACGATGTTCACCTGATTTGTATCATACGTCGGTGGTTCTTAACTCGCTTAACTTGTCGGCTTTAAAGTCCGTCTATGATGGTCCATTAATGAACAATGTCCTATAAACCTAACGAAATGAAACATGCTATTTGATTAGGGTTACGCCTCCTCGCAACAGTTAAGGTCTTATTAAGACACGCCTCTTAAAATAGCATCTCACTCAAATGTCATAAACTGGAACGGGGGAGGGTCATCACGAGAGAGCTGCAGCGAAACGTGGATCCGTAGACTTAGTCCCGTCTTATAATATTGTAGGTAAATTCTGCTCTCACGTTCCCAAACTTCCGGTAGGCATATTAATAACGGCAAAGACACTGGAAAGCAATGTTAGGTATATGTTTATCAACAGATACCGGAAGTAAACCGTAGGTACACGGGCATCAACACAAACCGGAAGTTAATGCTGGTTACCGAAAATGGATCAACAGAGCCACCGGAACTAAATGCTTGGTATGTCAAAACATACACCAAAGTAAAACGTATATTGATATTCGGTAATAAATGCGCTGGTAACTCTAGTATGAGGAACAAATAATGTAACATTTTGAGCACCAGCATATCTGATATTATCTACGCATCACAATTAGTTTCCTATGTAGCATATGCTTTCAACAAAAGAATAGCATTATTGGAGTAAATTAGGTCGCAAGTTATCATTCAAAGAACAACCATTGTGAGGGAAATAGCAATATGTGTTAATTTAGGTATGAACCCCAATAACCAATCATTAACACGTTGGTAATAAAAGTGTCGTGATTACATACATACAGTTTGTCCTTGGACAAAATACCACTAACAAGGTCAACGCAAGCTTGAAAAGACAAATACACCAAATAGTTGCCTGGTGTGTATTGAACCGGAAGTGACCCGAGGCCCGTACCTAGTGAAATCTTTATTCTATTGGTACCAACTACACAAATATTGACGTTGACTTCCACAGACATTGCACGTAAAACAAACAGACATTATAGTTTTTATTCAGTTATAGAAGCTCCTATTGACTAACAATCCGGTTAACAGTTTACAGACCAATGAACAAAATACACGGGTAAAATTAAGCGGTCAACAGTATCAAAATGTTGACAGACAATTTTCCGGTGACTGTTAATTCCGGTCAGTGTTAGTGATACCTTATATCCTTCCGATTCTCTGTACTAATATTGGCACAGTCCCACTGGTACCCAGAATACCGTGTTCACTGCATTCCCCACGAACACGATAATGTTATTATCGTGTTCGTGGGGAATACGAGCCTCGATACTTTTACTGACTGTATATAACTATCATACCAAACGGTGTGGCTGGAAGATCACAGTGGGATCCACCCAGCTCCGGTTCTGTATCCATGGACACCGCCCCGCTGTAAGCGTGTCTACTGTCGCCATTATATAGATATCAAGTTTCCAATGGTAACCCATGTCCAGCAAAATTGACATGTACTATCAGATGACGTTCGTTATCAGCTTGCTTCATGTTTCTAACAAAAATACATAAACGTTAAGGGATAAAATGCTGAAGATAATATAGCTACTTGCTACAAAATGTACATGCATTATAACGACTGGGGGATAAGAAGAGAGGGTTATAGTTATAGTATTTCTCAAACAGCTGGTTGTAATGACACTTGTGCCCGGAGGGTACTCGCAAAGTCACAATGCAGCTGGACAATGAGAGAAGACATAAGTCACACTATACATTTACATAGAAACCTTTATGTAGGAGAGCTATACAAACATCTGTGTACAGCCTCCTTAATAAAGGTTTTATTTACGACATCCCCATATATATACTCATTGTCTACTACCTGGAGACTTGACAACCACACTCAGAGTGGTATACACAGTAAACAGAGAAACTATAGTCAGATGATAAGCCTGGCTCCATGAATGCATCAAGACTAAAGTCCAGCTTTTTTAATACTGATATTGTTCTCAGTTCCATATATCAAAATTTGGTTCTTTTATAAATGTACAAACTGTAACAGGAGAGGAAATATAGCACGGCTAGACCGGGGTTCGAACCCGGGACCCTCCGAACTCTGTAGACGGACGCTCTACCGATTGTTGTCTATTTCTACTACAATATATATTTTATAATATCTATACTCACGAGAAAAAGTGAACGCGAATATTCGGACATTTGTAGACAAGGGCTATAACTCTCTTATTACGCCTGTCTCGGAATCACACTTTTGCAAAGACACAGCTTTCAACACAATTGTGAAAACTATACAATTAGTTTCAGGAAAGTTATTTCACTGTGACAAATCAAACACTTGTTCTACAGTCGGTGCCGGTCAATCAATCTGCCACAATGAAGTTCATTTCGACTAACTCGATATTACCAGTTTCAATTAAAGATGGATTCCAAATAATTTTCTGCAATATTTCACCACTTAAGAAATCGAACGCATTTTGGCTATTTTTAAGTTTCTAAGTTTCACAAACCAGAGGGAAAAAAAGCATTCTAAAGATATGTAGGTGCTAGAATGATAATGATGAAAATAGCCGGGATTAGTTTGGGCCCATATCATGAAACGGCATTTAATTGCACAAATATCAGCGTTCATAAAATTTCATTCGATTAACAAAAATGTAAAAGACCTGTACACGTCGAACTAGGCCCGTCAAAATCTATAAAACGTACATCAGCTTGCTTCATGATATACATTATAACAAGAAATGTGTGTCTATAGCTGGAAGCACTGTTTAAAAATGCTTTGGTTTTTACACCCACCCAAAAGTAATTATACTGAAGGTGTTAGATGGTCTCGGGAAGTGTGATCGTTTTCAATAGAAATTGATCACCTTCCACTATGGATCAGGAAATAATTCCAATAAAATTACGAGAAAATTGATTATGCAACAGTGGTGTGGTTTGTCTTGTTAATTTGAGTCGATGACGTAATTAACTGCCCTCGACACTTCCGGTTTTCGATAACCACATAGATCATCAGCATTGCTCTCCCATTGTCTAATCACAATTGTACTGAATTATGTCAAAACTCACAGTTTCAAGTACTTTGCAAATCATATATAGTTTAAGCATGTAATTGTGACTTAGTGAGATTCTATGAGTTGTCAAATTACTGATCGCTGTACATGATATGTACCACTTTTAGAGTCATATACGAAACAACAGCGTCTCCATATGATCGGGTAACTCAATAGTCATTTAATAGTACAGTTGCTCTGAAATGTCACAAGTTAGACACAGGAGAACGACATTACACCGAATAGCGTTATTCTGTGAACAGGCTAGCAGGGTTTAGAGAGTTGCTACCGAAAAGGAAAGATTTCCAGAGCAAGAAATGATGAAGGTCTCTTATAATGCAATATGTGCAGCAGATCAATGAAACCCTCGATTATGTAGGGTGTCGCTGTACATGATACAATGTAGCAGATTAGTTATGTTTTAACACCAAGAACCTACATGGTTGTTAGAGAGCTAGATAACGATTTATGTAACGCTGCTTCCTGACGGTCGTATCTAATCACAATCAATGCTACACTATATTCATTTTATCACAAACAGACTGACACTTTCTACCCGAACAGTCCTAATTAATGAGACAAGCCCTCTTCCTGAACCTCTTAAACGTCGGTATAGTGGACAATGGGTGTCTGATAACTACATATGTGGATCGATAACAATGTTAAAGAACACATAATGGTATCACTACTGATATAAATACAGAAATATCTCCAAACAGTCAATACGCTGTCAGAAAACAGGTATTGAGCTTCAGGTAAAATCTATTTCGTGACGTGTCACTCGAGATTTTATTTTATTCGATATCAACACATTGAAAATAAACAATGTAATAACAACTTTTTGATTTCTAATAATAGGAAAGGGTTAGTATACCCTACATTGTTCATCCCCATAGGTTAACATTAAGGGGTGGGAATGCAAACGAGGCTTCTTATTGTAAGAGGCGACTAACGTGGGTCTGGTTTAATTTGTCCTGCTGTAGAGAAGTTGGAGACACTCACAACCCGCTGCAACACCCATCCTTTCTCTGTTATATTGCTATATATATATATATATACGATCCATGTTATTCTTTTGACGAAATTTGTAATCATTTTACTTGTAGTCTCGTTCAACCAGACTCTTTTTGTCTACGCAGTTATCAAGCGTCTGGTTGAACTATTTTACCTTTTAAACTATAATGTTGTATTCCACGTGACCAATTGGATGACATTGCGAACTGAAATATATGATGCCCCTGTACAGTATTTTTTATGAAGATAAAACCTGACAACTATATCTTCATTGTAACACTGAGACTAGAATCCATGCACGTGCACGTTTGCACTTTCAGCCTATCGAAGTTACAGTCAATATTGCAGCTAAGACTATTTATTACATAGTTTTATTACATACTTACTAATAAATACGTTTTTTTTTGTATATGCGATACGACACAATTTCTCTCACCCATACCAGCCCCCGCCGTATCACAACCCAAAACCCGTATCAGATATTGCAGTCTCGGGTTGATACTGGGTGTGATATGGAAAAGGCATGTATTATTCTCTATGTTTCAGCACGGAATTAGATTTTTTTTATCTAAGTCCGTGTTTTCAGTTATAGATATTTTTTTTACAACAGTCTTCATACGATAGTTTTTATGCAATAGGATATTTGAACTATACTGACTAAGTGCAGTTAACGCGTATTTATATATTTATCAATGCGTGTCCCGAATTCAGTACCAGACCCCCTCCTCCCACAAATGATATCGTACCGTGCAGTGTCACCGTCCCGTGGCCTTGAGGTGCCTGTCGGTAATGTCATTTGAAGCCTAGGGCGCCCTTTCACTATGTTCTGATTTAACGTGTGTCCTACGTACATAGTTTAGTGATAAAACAGATCAAAGCCATGATGTGCCAGTGTTGTCAATTCGCGATATAAAACATAACTAAGTCCCGCCGGCCATTCACATCGTCACAGATAATTTACATCTCTGTACATAACTGTTAATGTAAACACTATCATGTAAGTATGTCGACATACTCTTTAGGAAAATGTACTTACTCGCGGCATTTACACACTATCTAGTGCATTATCGTATTCTATACCTTTACCTTATAAGAAAAGGTCACGAACATTACACTGGTATAAATTCGCAACCTGCATATCCTAGCATAGTAAAATTTGTCTTGAATTAAACGTTGGGTTAGCTGCCTAGGTAAGTTTGTAAATGGTCCAAATTTGAAGAAACGGGCATAAATATGCAACCTTCTTAATTCCCAGCATAGCTATAAAGGATTTGTTGTCTATAATAGTTAATAAATGGCCGACATTTTGATGAAACCCTTGGTTGGTTGGTTGAAGGGTTTCTCGCCTACATGAATCCGCCCTTACGGGTTTCATTTCACTGACTAAAGTCGGTGTTCTGTTCTGATGAAACCCGACATAAGATATCACATATACTAGCACCCTCACTTACACTCTGTACAGGGAGCGAAAGTGAGCGTAACCCCTGTGGTATTGAGGGTGACGGACAAGATATCGATGCATCACATCTTATCTCGCCAATCAGGTCACACAACCCACCTTGGATATCAAATCGACCGTAAAATAAAAAAACTTTTTTTCTAAACCATATACGGTACCGACCATTCCTGCAACCTAGATCATTGTCCATAGAAGAGAGAAGTCGGTGGAAAATTATATTAGCTTTTGACCCGAAAAATTACAGCATTTTATATTATTCTCTGGGAACATAAAGATTTATCGAGTTAAAACATTTTCTTTCTTCTAAAAAGAACATTTTTGATGAACCTTTGATTACAATATTTTGATTATAATTTCCATCCATCCACATTCAAACCTCGATCACATTATTAAATGCCATTCAGTTGTACTTATTGCTAAACAACGTTTATGGACAATTGGATCACACGTCATAATCACCGGAAATGACCCGTAAAACCTGTTATAGTATTCGGTTTACAAGCCTTTGGCGATGGGTCAACGACATGTTGTGACCTAATTAGGCAATCACTGAGCATACAGAGGAAAGGTCAATGATCTTTTGTCTCACACATATTTCAGAAACTTGCAAGTATACTTATAATAAATATAACTTCTGAACCTCAAACGTAGGGCCGTGTTTTAATATATAAGTATACAGTTCAGAGAGTCTGATATACCGATAGGATTACTAGTTCATACAGGCAGTTCAAAATCACTAAGACCAGTGTTTAAAAATACCAGGGGGTTTCTTGGAGTATAATTTGAGTTTATGATCCTAAGATAGTTTGTCAGTTTCATAAATAGCATGATAAGGGATCTGTACATGTTCAAAGCAAAATTGTCTTGCCATTTTCTTACTATAGAGGCNTGCCCCCCCCCCCCCCCACCCCCCCGTTTCTGCACACTCATGGCTTTGTATTCTACTAAGGGGATATATCGGAAACCCTAAAAATGATCACCTTCTTCCCAATAGCAACACATGGAATCTCTTTCCTTTCTTTTCTCTATCTTTTCTTTTTCTTCTACCTACTCGTTTTCTTCTCAGCGGTGTCTTCCTAGATGACTTTCTTCATACCGACTTAGCTGTTGCTATCAATTAAAACTTTCACTTAAACAATACACTAACATTATGCGTGTTTATAATCATCATGATATGGATCTTCTAGACAACAGAGTCGGTTTCGTACTAAGCACCATACTGATTCATTAATAACAATGGTAATTCTATACCAGTCACTCGTATTGTACTTCTACCGAGGACAGTTCTCACGGAATGCTAGTAATGAAACATGCTGATTGGTTTCAATTTAGCAATTGCTCTTGATAAAAAAAATCACGATTGAGAAACGAGGAAAATCAATTGAAAAAAACCTAGTAGCCAATGTCACTAATGACTTTCCATGGGAAATGGTTATATTTTATATATCTGATGAAAGCGATGACGCTAACATATTGATTGATAATGGTTAGTGAAAGGTATGGTACGATGCTAGGGGAAGGTCGAGTTTTACGGTAAATGAGTGCCTAGTAGGCAACGGATAGAAAGAGGAAGGTCTAGTTAGTGGCAGGTTTGGTCGGTTAGTGGAAGATCTTGTTAGGGGAAGGTAGTTAGCGGAAGGTCTAGTCAGTGGTAGGTCTGGTTAGGGAAATGTAGTTAGCGGAAGGTCTAGTCAGTGAAAGGTTTGGTTAGGGGAAGGTAGTTAATGGAAGGTATAGTCAGTGGAAGGGTTGGATAGGGGAAGGTAGTTAATGGAAGGTGTAGTCAGTGGAAGGTTTGGTTAGGGAAATGTAGTTGGCGGAAGGTCTAATCAGTGAAAGGTTTGGTTAGAGGAAGGTAGTTAATGGTAGGTATAGTCAGTGGAAGGTTTGGTTAGGGAAATGTAGTTGGCGGAAGTTCTAATCAGTGAAAGGTTTGGTTTGAGGAAGGTAGTTAATGGTAGGTATAGTCAGTGGAAGGTTTGGTTAGGGAAATGTAGTTGGCGGAAGGTCTAATCAGTGAAAGGTTTGGTTAGAGGAAGGTAGTTAATGGAAGGTCTAGTCAGTGGAAGGTTTGGTTAGGGAAATGTAGTTAGCGGAAGGGCTAATCAGTGAAAGGTTTGGTTAGAGGAAGGTAGTTAATGGAAGGTATAGTCAATGGAAGGTTTGGTTAGGGAAATGTAGTTAGCGGAAGGGCTAATCAGTGAAAGGTTTGGTGAGGGGGAGGTAGTTAATGGAAGGTATAGTCAGTGGAAGGTTTGGTTAGGGAAATATAGTTAGCGGAAGGTCTAATCAGTGAAAGGTTTGGTTTGAGGAAGGTAGTTAATGGAAGGGATAGTCAATGGAAGGGTTGGTTAGGGGAATGTAGTTAGCGGAAGGGCTAATCAGTGAAAGGTTTGGGTAGGGGGAGGTAGTTAATGGGAGGTATAGTCAGTGGAAGGGTTGGTTAGGGAAATGTAGTTGGCGGAAGGTCTAATCAGCGAAAGGTTTGGTTAGAGGAAGGTAGATAATGGAAGGAATAGTCAATGGAAGGCTTGGTTAGGGAAATGTAGTTAGCGGGAGGGCTAATCAGTGAAAGGTTTGGGTAGGGGGAGGTAGTTAATGGAAGGTATAGTCAGTGGAAGGTTTGGTTAGAGGAAGGTAGTTAGCGGAAGGTCTAATCAGCGGAAGGTTTGGTTAGCGGAAGGCCTGGTTAGTGGAAAGTCTAGATGGTAATGGGAGGTCGAATCTCTGGTTGGTGGATAGTAAGCTGAAGATATAATTAGCGGAAAATGTAGAGTTGCATTAGCGGTAGAGTCTAGTTAATAAAATATTTACTTAGCGGAGGGAATAGTAATATGAAAGTGGAAGGTATTATTAATTGAAACTCTAGTTCGCTAAAGGTAAAGTATAATGCTAGCAAAAGGTCGAGTTAGCGGAATTATGGAAGGTAGATTATGATGTTAGTGGATGTTTAGTTTTAAGTTAGTGGAATGTTTAATTAGTGGATAATACAGTACACACCTGTATAATGGAAGGTACATTATGATGTTAGTGGACGGTTTAATTAGTGGATAATACAGTACACACCTGTATAATGGAAGGTACATTATGATGTTAGTGGAATGTTTAGTTTTAAGTTAGTGGACGGTATAATTAGTGGATAATACAGTACACACCTGCATTTCACTCGAAGTGGCTAAATTTTATCAAAACTACACTAAATGATCTAGGGTTGACATATATCTGGACATCTCAAAAAGTGACTACTCTAGAACGACAAAAACTTAAACATATTATAACACAAACGCTTAATGACCAGTTTATTCAAAAGTGGTATGCCGATATCGAAAAAAGTAGTAGAGGACAAAATTATCTATTATTTAAATCTAATTTTGGTTTTGAAAATTACTTAACTCAATTAAACAAGAGGGATCGTGTTGTGTTTTGCAAATTTCGCTCGTCAAACTTTCCGCTGCCCCTGGAAACTGGCCGTTGGATGGGAATTCCTCGAGAGGAAAGAGAATGTACTTTTTGTAATAGAAATGAAACAGGAGATGAATTTCATTATTTGTTTAAATGTCAACAAGAATCCATACGCCAGATTAGGGAAAAATTTATTCCAAAATATTATTACACCAATCCAAATGTTGATAAAATGAAAGGAATGTTCACAATATGTAACAAACAATTAATCAAAAGGGTTAGTACATTTCTTGTAAAACTGCAAATAATTATAAAAAAATAACAATTGAAATAAATCAGTATGTCAAAAATACTATACTTTGCATTATGATTATGGCAGTGAAGATAATTTGCTGTGAAAATTGAGTATCCAATACATATATGACTAATGCTGATAAATCTGGTCATATATATTCTTCTGTGTCACATGCATGAACTAATGCGGAATCTGTTCATGTGTAATCTACTCTCACTCGTGTGAACTAATGCTGAATCTGTTCACATGTAATCTACATGTGTGAAATAATGCTAAATCTGTCCTTGTATAATACTACTGTTTCACATGTATGAAATGAGGATGTGTAATCTTACTGTTTCACATGTATGAAATAATTATGTGTAAACTTACTGTTTCACATGTAAGAAAATAATGTTGAATCTGTNNNNGAAATATTGCTGAATCTATCTATGAAATATTGCTGAATCTATCTATGAAATATTGCTGAATCTGTCTATGAAATAATGCTGAATCTGTCTATGAAATAATGCTGAATCTGTCCATGTGTAATCTACTCTCTCTGTCATGTTTTATTTTGATTGATGTTATTTTGTTTGACCTCTTGTTACACACTTTGTGTGTCAGAGCGTAATAAAAAAAATCTTGGAAAAAAAAAAAAATCTTGTATCATGGAAGGTACATTATGATGTTAGTGGACGGTATAATTAGTGGATAATACAGTACACACCTGTATAGTGGAAGGTACATTATGATGTTAGTTGAAGGTCAGGACTTATGGAGCTATGTTGTATAGGTACACAACAAGATTGATATCGAACACGATAAAATTATTTACATTTCTAGATGAAAACGATTTCATTGATACCCTAAGCGTGTTATCAGCATCGCCGCGGTATAAGTACATAGTTTTAATGTCAGTATAGTCATAAAACACCAACAGCTCACAGTCGTAAACAAAGAATAATTGTCGGGCCATGCTAGGATAGAAATCTTGTTACAAAAATAGGCGACTTCATTACGTCCAGGGATTAATGCAGTCGCGTGTATTATATATATATCATTATAAATCCCAGTCAACACGGCGCTCATTGTTTAACCAATACACATATGACATGCATAAACTTTCGTTTTTAACTGTGAATTAAATGTAGATGTACGTTTGTCTAATCAAGGTCAAAGTTCGTATTCATTACGTAAGAGATACACTTAACGAAACAATAATATCCAAACCACAGCCAACACTACAGAGAGGACAACACCAGTGACTTGATTTCGTGCGAGAAAGCATGACAAATATGTTGAATAAAGATTGTTTAGAATTATTTTACAACACTGAAATATTTATAACAATGCCGCCGTATCCAAAATGGCCGACTTTGTATTTCCTGTTATATACTATTCTATAAATCACTTGACACAGACAACGGAACTTCGGGTCGGGACACCATGGACCGACGACAAAATACAACATATATCTACAACAAAGAAGGATGGACTATATCACACAGATACTTCGGAACACATGTTGGACTTCAACTATTACAGACAGTCATGGGTGGCGGGATTATCTTACCGAAAATGACCCGGTCTCGTTCTCATCAAGCTATACCAAAGAAACAAAAGTAAATTGAATGGATTTCTTTTATTCAAAGCTATGTGGACGATTTTACAATTTATCATATAACAAACGCCAAGTACAGCCATCATCAATACCACGCTAAGTGGGGATCGATGACCAGGTTGACACTTTTAGCGTCTTGTATATTGATTACATCGGTACAACCATTAATTGTTCAGAGCTATATATATATATCCAGAGGGGCAGTTACTAACCAGTTCACGGGTTTAATATGGTAGTGGGGACCTGGGTCGATCACCAGTGCCCAGGTAGTGCAATTAGTTAGATATAACGTCCAACTGGAGATCGGAGGTCCCGGGTACAAATCCCTGGCTACACAAGCAGTACACGCATGGCAAGGGTATTCCCAAACCTATGTGGTTCATATAAATAATGTTGTCTTCCAAGACTTAGAAAAAATTGACTTCTAGGGAATATTCTTGTTAAGATATCTCTTAATGAGTTTCGGAGATTCCGGGTTCGAATCCCAATCTGGCGGTTGATACATATTTATGGACATGTATGACACTAGCCCACACATACATCAACATAAGTTCGTTAAATATCTAATCTGCGTTCTTCTCCAGCAGATAATCATTCTGATACCTATATACTGGACAGTAGATACACCCATTAACTATACGGTCCTAATCTTCTAATCTATTTCAGTGACATGTTCATAACACATTGTTCAACTTAACATTCCTCTAATGTATATAATTTGTATCCAAACATAATGATGTGCTCCATGAATATTAAATATGCATTCCTTCTATGTACCATTCATACATACATATTTGTATACATACATAACCTCCCGAATGTCAACCCTCATCATCATGGCACCCACTGTAACAATCTCTCAAGATTTAAATAAAAACCAACAAAAACGTCGAATTGTTCTCGGTAGAAATGTCGCTACAATTCAGAATTAGTATGGCAAAAGTATGATAATGTTTTCCTGTTGCCATGCTAATGTAGAACCACGGAATTAGGTTATCTAAGTCCGTGGTAGAACATTCGCCTCCCATCTCTTTATAAGTACACGTTAGTATATACCATATATCGTAAATGCTGTGTTATGTTGCTGTAACGATTGTTTGGGCTCTGTAGACGGTTTCCCTGCGTGATGCACCCTCCCCATCAATATTTCACGAGCCGATTGATCTCGCGGTACATTTAGGGCCTATCCTGCCCACATCGCTAGCTTACCTGTGAGCTTCTCGTGCCTATGGAATACCTACAGTTCGCACCTGGCTAAGAAAACCCGTTCCTCTACCCTCTGAATCAGGTATGACAGGTCCTCAGGTAATAAAACGGTTTATAGTTGTTTACGTAATGAATAAATTATTATCAATTGTCTGTTTGTAGATAAATATTGACAAATGTCATGCATTCGCAGGTAAGAAATACATTAAACAAGTGTTTATGAATGAGCCGTCATGGAGTGAACTACATGCCCGACCCAAATTTTAAGCTTGAAAGTAGAAGCGTGTCGAGTGGAAATGTCTATAATAAACAAAGTCAGGACAAGCAATATCTATCTACCACTTTTTACCACTATCTGTGATCAATTTCATAATTATACCAAAGTATTTGAATTATTATCTTCAACATGGAGTTCTGTTTCACGATATCATGACGTCAGTTTTTATCTCACCTGCCTGAGGGGCGAATGATTGCATGCCGTTGCACGGCATTATTTTTCATTTGAAAGTATATCCCTTCCCGATGGATGATCAGATTTGAACCAAATTGGGCTTTAAATGTTAAATACGAGGGTGCGCCCCTCTTGCGAAAGAGGGTGGGTCTCAACAGGGGAAAAGATATATCTTAATAAGAATATTCTCTATTCCATTTTTTCCAGTATAGGATTTAAACCTAATTTTGTATCAAACGTCACTGGAAAAGGGTTATCATTGTTGTATAAACAAAAAGCGTGTCCCCCACACATAAAAACACATATCTCTGAAGAGAACTAATTACTTTGAAACTGTTGAATTCCCTACCCTATACTAATATATTTGATAATCATCAAGACAAGAATACATTCACGCGATTATACTGGCAAAGAGGTCCGGCCTTAGGAACTGAGACCATGGGTCATATTACATAAAAGGGTTGTACCTGACGAGACAAGCAGTCATACTACCAGAATATTGGCACTGGGGACCAGCCCTGCCCATGGGGATTTTGTCTCTGGGTCATATCACTGTAACTACTGTGACCCCAACATCATAACGCTAGGCATGATGAAACGACAACAATTATGCTACAAGGATTGTGCAGAGAGGTTTGGTCCCACCGCTGGGGGCTTAGTCCCTCTGTCATTGAATGGAAACACTCGACAGTCCAACCCTATGAACGCGTATGTGTGTGTCAGGCATGCATAATCAAACACGTGTTAGGCATAAAGAATCAAACACACTCACGCTGTCAGGATTGACCCAGAGGTCCAGCCCTGCCCTAGGTACACGATTTTGTCCGTGGTTTCTAACATGGAAATGGTTGAGATCCCCAACCCGTAGACATATATAATGTTAGGCATGAGGAGACGAACCAAACACAATCCATTAACCCAGATAAACCCGGGGGTCCATTTCTGCCGCTTTGGACGTAGTCGTCGGGTCATTACTTTGAACGTATAACTGTTCCACCTTGTTTATGAACAGATAAACACAATCATGCCACCAAGATTAGTCATGAGCCTGGCCCCACTCCTGGGGACTTGGTCCATTGGTCGTATATGCAACTAGACAAACACACTCGTGCAATACAATTAGCCGAATGGTCAGGCTCAACTTTTGGTCCCATGCAGGATCATAATATGAAAATATTGAGATCACCTCCCTATAAACATATACATGTACAGATATCAAAAGAATTGCTATTATTACGTTTATTTCTTTAAGTTCAAAGACTTGAGCAATGCTAATGTAGCTTGGTGACTTATCTCTATTCAGACGTTTCGTTATTCCAGAGACTAAAGCGAAACATGATTACTAGAGCTTGATGAACATCTGCAAGCATTTTAAACAAAATCTTAAAAAAAGCTGACCCCTTTGTCTAAAGTTTCTAATTATTTGTCACGCGTGGTTCGTTTCGTGTCTTACATATGAAATTACTTGAGGAGTCATTTCATCGTTAATCGTATTTGTGTTACATCGACAATTGAAGCTATTTTTGGGTCTACGTATATCTACTACAATGCTGATTACGTCACAGATACTCATCATGCTGTATCAACAGTGAATACAACAGGTACAAATAACAGGTGGAAAATCAAATAATGTGGGGGTATCAATATTGACACACTTCTTTCCACCAGAGATATATAGTCTAAAGTACAGACTTCACGGGAAACTATCAGTGAATTGTCCATCACATCCTGTATTGTTGTAGGGAGTTTTCAATGTATATTTCACAATCTAGGCTCAACAAAAATCTCCGAGAAAACCTATGCTCAAACCCATTATGGCGTGTTAAATATCACAAGCTTATTTTGTTCTCAGTGTCTACTAAGTCCTATATTTAAACCTGGTTAGATATAGGTATAGAGTTCCCAGTCCTAGAGTATAATCAAACCTCGTTATATCGAAGTTGATATGACCTATTGTCTACAATTATCTCAATTATTGTCAGTGTATATACAGTATAATTAAGCGGACTATATAGGTTTAACTACGACTGACAAAAATCACATAAGAAGGGCTTTCAATTTATCCGAGTTAAAAAAAAATCGAAATAAACTGCCACCAGGACAAAAGTGCCGTCGATGAAAACGATGTTAGGTCCGGAGTTCGAGGTAAACGATGATTTGTCAAGCGTTGACTTGTCATGAGTTCGAAGCGATTAAAAGTTACGAGTTCGAGCTAAGTGATTATAAGCCATTATCCGAGCATGGTTCAGCGATGATAAGTAAAGAGTTCGAGGAAAGCTTGGATAAATCACGATTTCGAGATAAACGATAGGTTAAGAGTTCGAGGAAAGCGTTGATAAATCATGAGTTCGAGATAAACGATAGGTTAAAAGTTCGAGGAGAGCGTTGATAAATCATGAGTTCGAGATAAACGATAGGTTAAGAGTTCGAGGAAAGCGTGGATAAATCATGAGTTCGAGATAAACGATAGGTTAAAAGTTCGAGGAAAGCGTGGATAAATCATGAGTTCGAGAAAAACGATAGGTTAAGATTTCGAGGAAAGCGTGGATAAATCATGAGTTCAAGATAAACGATAGGTTAAGAGTTCGAGGAAAGCGTTGATAAATTATGAGTTCGAGAAAAACGATAGGTTAAGATTTCGAGGAAAGCGTTGAAAAATCATGAGTTCGGGGAAAAAGATAAGTTTGTGTTGAAAAAATACGAGTCTGTAATAAACGACGATAAGCTCCGAGTTCGAGATAAACGATAATAAGTCTTGTGTTCGAGATAAAGGATGATAAGTCGTGAGTGCGCGGTAAGTGATGAAGTATGAAATGGACCGACATTATCTGACCGTTTCACCGTAGGTTTATATTTAGACATTTGCTGGTGATATGTTACTAGTGATGACAGAAATGTGTCACCACCAGATGTACATGTCTTGATATAAAAAAATGCAGTGAAACATGGACTTAATTAACAAATATTAGTCACTGTTCATTTTATAGTGAAAACAGAAGATTTGTTAATTTTAGTCACAAGCACGGCGTCTCTTAGCTTTTGTTGAAGTTTATTGCAAATTGCATTACGATATATATAATGTAATTAACTTCTGAACCATTTGGCGTATGCCAATGAGCTTACATGCGTGAAATATCATCTAAGTAGTGTGAAACGCTACCTAATTAGAGTTAATTGTCGTGTTAATATTTAAGGTTAGCAGGTAAGACGCACGTCCCAACACGGTCGATGTAGTACAGGTGTATAGTCTGACAGAAAACACCAGGTATAATGTGACACAGCATTGTCCCTTGGTGTAGCCAAATATCATATTTCCTCTTACATCACAAGAACAGGTGAACTCATATGTAATCAAAACTGGGGATACACGACAGCGCAAATAAAGAGTATAATATATCGATTACATGGTTAAAGCGATTAACAAACCAAGACACAGGTATATATAGTTCATAGTAAATACATATTTAATAAACTAACTAACTTCCCCGAAATCTCATCTGTCGTTTAAGAGTACCTCTGCTATTTTCGTTTTACCTGACAATTCAATCATAATACCTGTGATTCTGTATTTACCTGAGTACCCCCTTCAGGGTTCAAGAAGGTGGCGATGCCGGCCTTTACCCTGTTTTGTAAGCCCCGGACGCTGCCTCTCCTACTCACTATGGGCCTCTCCTGAAGGGACCTGGGACTCGATACATCCCTCCGTCCCACGAATGCACCGTCCTCTACAGGAGTATTTTGATTTTCGTCCATATTAAACTCTTTGACGGACAACGCCCGTGTTTGATCCGATATGTCCCGGTCACTGAGACTGTGGACCACACACTCACTTGGCCCTAGTTTAGTCAGCTTTTTGTCTAGCTTTTCCCAATCCATATCCTTGGTGCCAGTTCTCTGTTGAACCTTTGTATATTTCACTCTCTGGTACCCGTTTCTTTGAGCCATGGTTTCTATTTTGGCATTAGAATTGCCAGTCTCGGTCTCCCCCGAGCCCACTGATTGAACATCGTCGGTCTGCCCCTCCCCCGGGCCATCCGACTCCACATCACTGGAGGAATTGTTGATACACTCCTCCAGCCTCACGTTCCCATTAGTAAGGGGATAGTCACCGTCCGTCCCCTCCGGCATAGCCATCCACACATGTGTAGGTAAATCACAGGTATTCCAGTCTCCCCCGCGGACTGCATATATAGGTACGCTCGCTCCAGCAGACGGCCTCTGATATAAACATCAGCTGGATAACTAACACAGGTAAAAGAATTACCTGTGATCACGTGACGGGCGTACGTCACTCGCCGTTACAAAGTATATAGGTATACAGGCGGGAATGCCCTATCTTGCAGGGTGAGATACACCTAGTGAGATACCTGGGCTTCGGGATGGGGAGACTGGGGATCGATACCAACACAATGGTGCTACTGTATCGTATACTACACACGGTACAGCTGTCGGCTCGCACTGCCGCACTCCGAGATCCACCAACAATAACAGAACGTGTATAGGTGAAACGATGGGTTGCTCTATCTTACCGACCCAGCGTATTGATCTTTATTGACAAATATTACTTTCTATAAAATAGTGATGAACTCGTGAAATTATTAATGAATTATTGACCGATTAGAAACTTCGTATTTATAAGTAAGAAATAAATATGTTTCCATGACGTTGATTTATGTGCTAATAATTTATGTTTATGGGTTTCACAATATAATTAATTGAAAACAGTGCCAAACATACAATTAACGTAATTTATCCAGCTTACACTGGTTAATGTGGACACCGTTGCATACATGTTAAAAGTCAGATAATATCAGACATTTAATATATTTAATATATACATGATATAATATATGACCCTTTTACTTTTATTGTTTTGTTGTTCTAAAAATGAATATGAATAAGTAAAAAAAATAGAATGATAAGAAATTGCTCCCTACATATTCTTTCAAAATTATTTTGTAACGAAAAGTCTCAGAATTTCATCATATTCAAAGTTTAAAAACTTAACAATCTAATACGTCTCCACATAGGATATAAGAACCGTTGAAAGAACTAACCGCATGTGTTTCTGTGACATTATACTCTTTTGTTTTTTTACTACCAATAATATTGAAATCTCCATAGTTAGACTAACTATATAGTTTAGACATAGACCCAGTTGATTTTGTATCTTGCCGACAGGCTGATGTCCGGTCTAGAGGTCTCGTGTACAACAGAGGACAAGTTTTATCAGCTGGACCGAGCTACTCTTCCACCGGACACACATACACATTAGTGCCACTCCGGTACAAAGTTGATCGGACCCCGAGCATACCAGCTACCCGCATCTCCAGGTAACTCGGACAAACACCAAAACTTACCGATAAACATACTTTCTAGGTTTTATAGAGCTGTATAACACGACCAAGTAGTTGTTCATAAACTCAGAAATATATAACAAACATGATTTACTTTGAAATCATTTAACTACTTATCTTATTCGTTATCTTTTGTACGGAAAATTGATAAACAGGACATAAACCGCACTAAGTCATTACTGAGACATTTCGACCTCAATGTATGACCGTCTATAAATGTAGTGCACTAATAACTTGTATGATCGTCAGTAAGGGGCCAACAATAGCCATACTTTGAAACGTTTCGACTTTAGTGCTCGACAATCCTAACAGAAAAATCCGAAATGTACTGACACGTTATAACATAGCATGGCTTCCTATATGTGTGTAGTTTACTACCATATTTAATTTCCAAGACATTTCGACCTTTGTGTCCAATCCCGTCTAAGCCAGTGGGAACTTTTCTCCCAAACATCAGGACACTGACCGGTCAAACTCGGTGATCTATTACCTAACATTTCAATTAGGTACTTTGATGATCTCTGTACAATTTGACATGGACTGGAGGTGATAAAGACAATTTAAAGATAAAGGTAGTTTTAACGGCAAATTATAGTCCACCTCCATGCATAAATAATTAACCGGTGCCTTAAATAATACGTTACCGGTAAAGAATATTTCAATCAGAGGCCATCAACGCGACTCGTTTTATACCCGAGGAAGACAAAATGTTTAAGTGATATATAGCGTATATACATATATATTAATATAAATAAAACAAAACACGAAGACTAGTATAATCGGCTAGCGCTTTCGCCCATCTTGGGGCTCTTAGACAGTTGGTATGTTTAGTAGTGTACAGTTCACATCAACAGACAGCTGGTATAGTAGTGTAGGGTACACATCTACAGCCAGTTGATATGTTTAGTAGTGTACAGTACACATCAACAGACAGTTGGCTCTTAAGGCGATTTTCTGGGCGAAAAAGCTAGCCGATTATACTATAGTCTTCGTGTTTTGTTTTATTTATATTTTTACCGTCACATGGACATTTAAAACTATTTACCTCTTTATTAATATATAATATAGATAATTAGGTATGCTATACAGATTTCGTGGTAAAGTCCTCTCGGAGCTTCACTCACTACGATAGCGGTAAAAACAATAAACAAACTGAGTTAACAAAATATTATATTCAAAACTAACACATTAAAAAGTCGAACAAACACTCGGTCAACACAAAAATAGACATTATGACTTCTATAACAATTCGTAATAACAACAGAACAGCATAAAAATACAATTGTGCATATGAAGTTTCGTCACCACATCAAGTAAATCGGCGGTGCCAATGTCGGATCAAGCTATTGTACAATCTCTTTGAGAGATTTCCATTAACCATTACATTAATTCCCAGTTTCACTTTTCATTTATGTTAATCCCTCGGGGGGATTGCCACTAATCAATCATGTGAGGATTTCGATCGAGGGTCTCTCTTCCCCAATTCACACCAACCACTGTTTATTATACAGTGTACACAAATAGAAATAAAACAGTTGTATTTAAATATAAAGTAAAAACATAAGACATTCAATTGTTCTCAATTTCTCTAAATTTGGTATTCAAAAAAAATATTTAATCGATATTCAAGATTCTGATACCATTTCTCTACTTACATTTACGGACAAAAATATTCATAACAGGGATTTATGTAGCGTGTCATACATAAAATATTTTGTTAATGTAATATTTTATTATAATTTTCCATTGGACGTCTTGGAGAGTGGTAAAAGGATGCAAAATGTTCGTTACTAGTATTGTAAAGTTTTCCTTTATGATGGCTTGGCCATAAATAAATAATTCCATTGTGCTCAACTAGTTTGTCGACATTTTGCTAAATGGAATGTTTGGTTTTGTACGAAAGTATATCAGTTAACCTCGACGGTAGCGGTAAGTCTGAGATTGTACAGAATCGGAGCCTTTTGGAAATGAAATGCTGTCTGATGGAGAGCATACAGAACGCTACAAGCGTCCGAGGCACCGAGGCAAGTGCGTTCACGTGTGTTTGAACACTTATTTTCAAAGCCTTTCCTCTAACTTCGTCGTCGTCATCCGAATCTGAATCAGAATCGTCTAAATCACACGCCTCTTCGTCATCTACGTCACCTGTCAAATCAGGATGTACAAAGCAACCATGTTCGAGGAAAAAATTGGCGACGGCCGTATGTTCCTCGCTGTCACACTCTAGAGCCATGGCCAAAGCCGATTGTCCACTGTCCGAAACGAGGTCAATGTCTGACCCTGACAACAGAAGCATATTGGCCATATCTACATCACCATTTAAAGCGCATTGGTGTAGAGGCGCGATACCGCGTGACTTAGCATTCACATTGGCGCCGTGTGTTATCAGGGCGTCAAGAAGAACAGTGTTTTGTTCGATTATGGCGGTGTGGAGAGGTGTGCAAATATCACCTGTATTTTGGTATTCTAAGTTATCAACATCACAACTATTTTCTAACAAGAAACTTGTAAGTTCTTCTATGTCTTTGGCCGATTTCATGGAAGCTAATGAATGTAAAAGATTTCTGTTTTTGGTATCTAATACACGAAAGTCCTGAGATTTACACTCCTTCATGAAATACCAGGCTACATCTAACGAGCCATTGGTGAGTGCTACAAACAGAGGTGCTTCACTTTGACTGACGTTATTGACGTCTGCTCCATGCTGAACAAGAAAATCTGCAAGCTTGACCGAGTTTTGTTTCGCTGCATATTGCAACGGCGTTACAGGGCGGCTACCGAACGACGCCATCATAAGCTTTCCTCCTAATTCTGTGTCCGCGCCACCATTTAATAAATGTTCAATCATGCCCATGTCCAGTAGCCCATCGATGTAGAAAGTGCAGGCGCGCAGAAGTGGCGGGAGATTGTTTGCAAACTGTAACGTCCTTTTGTTTGGATTGGGATTAGCTCCACAGCGGAGCAGGAACTTTACCATGTCAACATGTCTACCAACTACGGCGTATTCTATCGGTGTAACACTACTGTTAGAATACTTCTTTGGTAAATTTACAAAATCTTTTATCGGTCGCCTTGCATTAGATGGAAAAATGAAATCATCAACGTTTCCGATATCTGAGTCTATCCACTCCGATAGTAACAGCAAAAACACACCAACGTCACCTGCCTGTGCTGCCAGATGTACAGGAGCCATTCCCATGTCATTGAAGAGACAATTGACTCCGTCCTTAACCAAGAGTTTCACAACCTCTCGGTGTCCTCCCTTGACTGCCAAGTGAAGGGCGGTGTTGTCGTAGACATCCTTAACCAACGTGTTGCAGCCAGCCTCCATCATCCACTTCACCACGTCTGCCACGCCCTTGTCAGCGGCGTAACAGAATGCTGGCGTCTTTGTGAGAGGGTCTGCCTTATCAAGGTTACACCTGGGATGGTTGATGAGTGTCCGGGCAACATCCAGACATCCCTTCCTGATAGCCAGGTGAAGAGGCGGCTCGCGGTCCCAGTCTTCCACATTTACACCACTTCCGCTCTCGATCAGTAGCAAGGCGATTGGGGATTGCTTGGCGCCTATAGCGGCACAAAGAGCCGTGCCTCGCATTCCGAGAAGGTGGTCGACATCGGCGCCCTCGGATATGAGAGAGCGCACCACGTCTTCGTCCCCTCCGATAATGGCTTTATTCAGGATGTCCGCTTTAGCCATACTCTTCCCGGTGCAGCACACTACCTTGGCTAGCCTTCTCTGAAACCAAAGATGATAGGAATGACGTGAGTAGGGCACTGGATGACGGATATATTATACAGAATGATTGCACAAGTTCAGAACCACTTTCTGTTTCACTGACATACAATATATACATGATTTTTGGTGGTCAACGACCTTGAATTAAATCTAGAGTTTACAATAACCTAGTAATGCAAAATACTAAATATACTAAATATATTTCTAGAAAAATTACCCTTAGCACTTGTGGCAATATTACATCGCTTTTCAAAAAAAAATGAGTCCCTGTAATGGAAAATGAGCACACCCAAGAAATACGTAATATCTAAACGTGTTCATCAGCCATTTTTCTGTACAAACTTAGATAACACAGTACAAGGACACTACAAATCAAGTCAGTAACGTGCACTTGGTCAGACCTGTTACCTCACGTTCAAGGGTCAACAGTTTAAAAAAATAAAAATACAAGTGAAACGTGTCTGTACATTGTGTCTGCATAATTAATACTGTACAGTATACAGTACTTTATCAGATTACATTATTTATCTCGGAATGACACCGGGGGTAGCTGCGATAACGTAGCTTCTGACGACGAGACATGGTCACACGTCATAACGGAGATGTTACAACTAACTCGAGTTACTTCCCTTCTATCACGACCCAAAAAAGTACCTATAGTTCAAATGAATTGGTTTTTTTTATGTAATTCAAATGAGTCAAATAAACTTCACAAACCTATGCTTATGTATGTTTGGTTGCACTTAATACAGAAAAACGTATACTGTAATTCTAGCATGTCTGTCATTGCACTGAAATGCACTTGCTTCCAAAACCCCTCAGTTTATATCATTTTTCAAGAGTGTTGGGATGGAGCTGGGATTTGGTATTTTCAGGATGGAATTACAATTTCGGACTACGATAAAACAAAACGACCCCTACCTTTACAGTATCATACAAAATGAAATATAAAGGCCTAAGTCATATGTTGGTATTTTCGCAGTTAACTGTTCTGTAGATCGTGTAAGTGGATACCAAACAGTGATCGACCATGATAAATTATTCGAAGCTTGACCGTCTGAACAGCAATTTAACTTGAGATGAAACGATATTCAGTTTCAGTGAATGTCATTGTTAGTAAGTGCAAACATACATGAAGTGATTTGCGCATGCTGACCTTCATCAATGCATGATTCCGAAAATGTTTACATGCCTCCAGGAAGCACTTGATTTTGGAACTCTTCTTGTTGTGGAGTTACGAAAACGTGTCTGGAACTTTGGCTGGAGCAGCGTACGTTTTTAAATATTTTCGTAATGAGCAGATGAATTGCATTATCTATAAAGCAAAATACGATTCAAGTTGACATTTGCACCGTGCATTGAATTTTAGACACTTACATAATCAAAATGTAAACCATATTTTTCGGTGACAGTGCATGATCCTGTAGTATCTGGTAATTACTAATATCACGGACTTAGATTATCTAAGTCCGTGCTAATATTAATACCCGGCCTCCTCTGCCTATGAGGACGCAATATATAAAAACAATCTTTCGACGTCAGAAACCTACGTTATCGCAGCTAGGTGACAGTGAAAATAAACCCCACCCCCTTGACTTGAGAGGATAGTCTACAGTAGTCCTGTCAAGTCAAAGCACAGGGACACGGTAGTATAGTAAACAAGGACGCCTCAGACAAAAACATTATCTCGTCGTCGGAAGCTACGTTATCGCATCTAGGTAATTAATATAAATCCATGCAGGTAGGGCACACTAAAAACAGAAATGCAAATATTCTTTTTACAAATAATTGCCAAATTTTGGTCAGAATATGAACAATAAGACAGTGAAGTGTAGCATACTGAAGTTTAGTCTTGTGCTCCACCATACAATGAGTTATGTCCCCTTGTTCATTTTTTGATACCAAAGTTTCCTGGCTTTTCATCTACACATACCAAAAGTCGCTATATTTTGAGATAACAGAGTGTCACATGTTGAACTCCAGTCATTTTACATATATATAAACATATATTCATCTGCTGGATACTTAAATCCACTCAAATAAACAACAAAAGGCAAACCGTCATTGACTTACAAAACAAAGTTAAACTACCTTTTTTAGCTCACCGTGGTCTGAAGGACCAAGGTGAGCTTATGCTATACTGTGGCGTCCGTTGTCCGTCTGTCAACAATTTCTTTAAACAACTTCTTCTTAACCACTGATTGGAATTTATCTAAATTTGACTGGAAGCATCCCTAGGTGGTGGGGATTCAAAATTGTACAAATGGTGGGGCGGGGCCAAAAGGGTTCAGTTTGGCTATATTGCTACAAACGACTTCTTCTGTAGAAATATGCCCTGGATATCAATCATATTTAATCAAAAGCATTCATGGGAGGCAGGGATTCAAAATTGTACAAATGGTGTGGCTGGCCTCACCCTTGGAGACATAGTCCCTAGGCCATAACTTTAAAACGGTTGAGATCCCAACACCAAAACTATATATACAAATGCTGGGCATAAAGAGACGAATGCAGTCATGATATTAGAATAGACCCTTGGGTCTGACCAAACCCCTAGGAATCAAGTTTCTTAGTCACAGATTGGAAACAGTTGAGATCCCCACCCTATTATCATATATACAAGTACAATTGCTGAGTATAAAGAGATAAATGCACATATGCTTCCAGGATGGCCTTGGGGACTGCCCCACCCTTGGAGACTTAACCCCTGGTTCATAACTTCGAAATGGTTAAGATCCCCATCCCAAAACTATATATACAATTGTTGGGCATAAAGAGACGAATGCAGTCATGATATCAGAATTGACCCCAGGGTCTGCCCAACCCTTGCCTACTTAGCCCCTGGGTCATAACTTTGAAACGGTTGAGATCCCCACCTCAAAACTATATATACAAATGCTGGGCAAAAAGAGACAAATACAGTCATGATATTAGAATTGATCCTGGGGTCTGGTCACAACCCTAGGGACCTAGTTTCTGAGTCACAGCTTGGAAACAGTTGAGATCCCCACACCATTACCATACATAAAATTGCTGGGCATAAAAAAAATCTAATGCAGATATGCTACAAGGATAGGCCTTTGGGTCTGGCATATTCCCTTGGATCTCATTTGGAGAATATTTTGCCATGATTGCTTAGATATCCAGGTGAGCGATACAGCCCCTCTGGGCCTCTTGTTTGTAGATTGCCTTCCATAGTCTTTTTATTCTGTATGAGGCTTTACTTACATAATACAACAGGTCAGTACCGTATTTATGCCATTTGATTGACTGACATGGGGTTATTCCTTTCCAAGATGACATTAGGTGATTTTGCAAAAAAATAGTTTTTTTTTACGATCATGGAAAACAAATCTCGATACAAGTTCAATCTTACATCAGCAGTACATACTCGCCAACTCTTTGAAATTTCCATAGGGGAGATTATGCGTGTTCAGAATTAAAAGTATAAATATAATGTGTTCACACTGTATGTACACCGAAGGGGAAAAACAACACTTTTAAATGGCATCTTTTGAGCTGTTCTTTTAGATGAAATCATTAGATGTTAGAATATAGATAGGAATAGTTGAGCAAATTCACTGGATGAAAATGCTCAATTTTAGTCTCCCTCCCAAGTTGCAAGTATGCAGTGAGAAATGAGCACAGCCAACAGTTTCATTTAACAATGTAAACGAGGGAAATCCAAGCAATTTGTTGATTGAGTTTACCATTCAGCACTTCTGTTATTTAGGATATTGAGACCAAAATGGTTGCCCTTGCCTCTCCCACTGTCAAACAGCAAAACCCTAAGTGAAGAGAAGTGAAGTGGTACTTAGGCAGGACATTTTATCTATAAAGAAATAATCCCCTCTATTTCACCGAAAATCGTCAAGCTCTCTATAGTTGTAAGTCTTTGTATGTCTGTTTTCCTACTTGTTGAACTACAGATGTTTTGTCATGGTTATATCAATCCTTCTACTGTTGGGGGACCCAGTGACTTTGAGATATTTTTTTCAGTCATGTCTTCAACATGATTTAAAAAATGTTGGGGAGTCCCCATACTTAGAGATTGTAGTAAGGTTGCAAAATGTGGTTGGCTTCCACAGGGAAAGTATCAATTCCAAAACTCAAATATCTATGTCCCAAAAATCATTGGAGCTATGGATTGCTTATAGATTTTTGCCTTGTTGTTCTAAAAATTGGATTTCAAAATATTTTTCTCTCTCTTTTTTTTTAGATTTGAAATGAAGCTCCGAATACTTGCTGCTGGTTCAGGGTTTCGAAGATGGCAGACATTAACCATGTTTGCTACACGCCATCACCAAACAAAAGTCATTCAAGATGAGATATGCTGACTAGCTGTATCCTTGACTGATGACTGATCTAGACAAAGTAACCAACATACTTGAAGTGATGATGAGAAGAAAACAGAGGGAACGATGTCTGAAGTACATTTTGGCAACAGTTGTGATCTTTATATTTCTTCAAACAAATGTTGCAAAATCCATTTCGGAATATTTTTTCAAGTCTTTCCCAAACATGGAAAAACCAGCGTGGCATCACAATAGTATCATTCGTAAAGTGGTGGATCAGTTTGATTTGAACAAAGATAGTGGATCAGTTACTGAAGAGGCAGAAGAATGCCTGATCCCCCATCTGAGCCAACGCCTACGCCCGACAGACACAAACGGAAGTAGGGGAAAGGTGGCATGTTCCCGTATAGCCCCTGTGGCTGGCTCGTGTACCTTAGCCAGGGAGATGTTTGTGGCATCTCGCACACTACAGTGTGATTCCAAACTGTCAACATTATGTACATTACAGGTAAGCTTCTCTGTGATCTACTGAGACATACATGTACATGGATGTTTGGAAATGACATTTAGTGTTTTTCCCATTTCTCTTAGTAGGTCCATATGTCTGCTTGTCTGTGTAACATCTTCGTTGGACATTACGTTACCTCCATTACGGTTCTTGATACTAGATGTCCTGAATAGCCGTCTTATGCGGATATATCATAGGGAGTAGAGAAGTATATATCAAATGTAGGTCACATCCCTGTGGCATATATATTTTTCCACTTACAACTGACTTTGGCTACATCTTAAGTTTAGCTTGATTTCTTTGTTGAGAATTTTCTGTTAGCTCCATTTCCATCAAAGTTGGAGCTGGGTATATGTTATACAAACATTTGCTTGTTAGATCTTTGGATGCAAAACTTGTCTCTTTCAGTTGTAGATGACCAGAGACATGAGTTCTCTATAGTGTGTCGGGTTTCATTTGTGGTCTAGTCCTCTGCAGTTTTCAAGTCATGTAGTGTAAGGGTGCTGTTTTATTCATCAATTTTGTGAGAAGATTGCATTATGAGCTCAAGTACAACATCATAACTATCAAATGTACACAGTTGTTTTTAAATCCTGAGATTGGTTTATCGGTCCTCATCATAAAAATCAGCTAGGAAAAATACTAATAATTACCTTATCGTAAATGTTTTCATTCTTTGTTACAGGGCTCAGGGCTCAGACTGAAAGTCGAGTGTGACATCAAGCTGTGTGCCCTACCCGTGGTCATGGGAACCATCCAACCAGACACAGGAGAGTTACTATGGAAACGCTTTCGGGATAAACTGTCTCTCCAGCAGCACATCGCTAAAATGGTGGACCCTTCAAACTCAAAACCGCATTTTGGCTTCTGCTTTCTGAAATGTTTGAAGAAAGCGTATGAAGATTACATGTATGACATCATAGGAAAATACAACAAAGACGAGGGAATACCAATGTACGATGACATCCACTCCATGTATTACATGTCTCAATTGTTGACTCTACCTCCAGTAGTCCGACAAAAGAAAACAAAAAACCATTCATTGTTCAACATCAACATGATATTTATTGATTCCGTGTCTCGTCATCACTTCTATAGGACCTTACCAGAGACCATCAAGGTCATGGAGTCGATCAACCATGACAACGTCAAGGATGGTCATGGGCCAGTGGCTTTAGACTTTGAACTCATACAGAGTATGAGATCAAGAACGTTTGAAACCTTACAAGCTCTGTTTTCTGGTTATGTTGATCCTTCAGAGAAACCGTTTGGTGTTTTAGACATGCCCCCTGTACCCCTTTCCATTGAATCCCTGTTTGGTCCCTTTAAGGCCCTAGATTACCACACGCTGTGGCTGGAAGACCTTTGCTGGGAATGGGAGTGGGGGATATCTAAAGATTTAAGGGCCTACAATAAGTCACATTCTAGTAGAAAAATATGGAAAAGGTTACATGCAGCACTGAAGAAAGCTGGTATTGACGGCCTGGATACCACTCTGTCCAGCTGTGAAATACTGCGGGTCAATAATGTCAACGACCACTTCCATGGACCAGACACGGTGTGTTATGGCGGTCAGTTTCAGCATCAGTTTGCCCTCGACTACCTCAAACTTTACCAGTCTCGCATGGCCAGCCTCGATCAGCGTTTCATCTCATTCTTAGAGACCAATGTTGGGCACGAGGACACTGGACGTAGAATCAAAACGCTTGACCAATCATTGGCGAGTTATCTAAAGTTCGCCTCAACATTGAACAATACACTTACTATCTTGTTTTCGGATCATGGAAATGCATATGGCAACTTCTTAGACGTTAGTTTGGAGGGTCGTGTCGAAATGTTCCATCCCTTCCTGATGATGGTGCTTCCAGAGAAAGTCCGAGACAAACTTGGTCCGGATCAGACAAGTGCTCTCATTTCTAACCAGGACAAACTGATCAGTCTGTTAGATCTTCACCACATGTTATATGACATAGCAGTGATAGGACAACCCTCTCTCTTCACCAACACATCAACTTTACAGAGAAAACACCTGTCCACGGCCAGGAATACTGTTCTTCCTTTGTCTTACTTTCCCAAAATCAAGGAACAGTTTCAGGTACCTGATAAAGGTTTATTATCAAGGGTTTCACCTTCTAGGACCTGTGACCAGATGCCTCGAATCATGCCGAACCTGTGTATCTGTGAAGGCTTTGAGAATTCCGTAAAGAACGACTCCCATCTTGTCATGTTTGCCCACTTTGCTTTAAGTAAGCTGAACAGTGTTATCCACTCCCAGTACAGGAGAGGCAGTCCGGATACCAACTCTTCATTTGGGCGATGTCGACGTCTCGTACTCCACAGCTTTAGAAATGTCAAAACTAATTTTGGAAAGGTAATTACATTTTGATACCGTTTCTTTCATATTATAGGCTGTTTGTTTCATGTGTTAGAGTGAAGGTAATATTTTTAATATTTTTTAGTTGTAGGTTTTGCTTGATATTTGCATCCTCGACACTCCAGGGATTACGCTCACTTTCGCTCTCTACACCCCTGGAATATATGTCACAGCAAAATTGAAGGCTCAGTGTACACCACCTGGTGGACGAGATAAGAAGACTATTTCAATCCTTTGATGTTCATTAAAAGAATCTCACCGTCACGTAACGGTAAACATTGACAGGCTTTGAAGTCAGGTGTCGCTCCTTTGTAATCTTCAAAGTACAGGTATCAGCCTGGCGATTGGTCAGGTTTTTTTACCCGAGACCAATCAAACAGCTATCTTTGTGTCTTCAATTTTGCTATGACATATTCCAGGGTTGCAGAGAGCGAAAGTGAGCGTAACCCTTGGAGTATCGCTGATGGATATTTGAGGCTGTTGGTGAATAGTTTTGTATGTGCTCATGTAGGGGACATATTAAGTGTTTGAGGTGGTTGGAGGTTTTACACGTATTTGAGTTGTAGATGCTATGTTTGGTATTTAAGTTACATATGTAACAGGAAAGAGAGTGTGCTTCCATCTGGATCGAACCTGTGACCTCCAGCGTCCCAGTCTGCTGCTCTACCAATTGAGCTAAAAGGAAATTCCCTCTAGCACAAAGCTACATAGTGCCTGAAATCCTATGTACAATTAAAATCTGCCACACATGCAATGTTCACTATAATTTAAGTGATATGTTTGATATTTGAGTTTGTACATATAGGTGACATGATTTGTATTAGGAGAGATATTTCTCTGTAATCACCCGCAGTCCAAATAAGTGTAGTCGTTCTGCTCTTTTATGATGCTGGATCAAAGGACCTTGTTTATATATACAACTGTAATTTAACTCGTGAAAACAAAGTTTCTCAATCCTCAGATGATATGTTTTCAACGTTCTTCAGAATTCAAAAAATCTTGTTCTATAAAGCATATCATGGAGGTCCAGAATTCTGGATCTCCTTTCTTTCTAAGTGGTGATAAGTAAATTGTAAATTAAGGAAACAAAGAATAAAATTTTAGACCTGACTGTAATATTCTAATAATTAGTGAGCATTTCTTGATTTGTAAAACAAACTCTAAATTGTTTTCCTTAACCCTTTCACCCCTATATAACTTTAGTAGACTCTACCATGCATTGATATGTAAGAGTCCATTATGGTCTACAGTGGTGAAAGGGTTAAAACCTGTTAAAATCAGCTCTGAAACTGAATTGTAGCATATTTCATATCTACTGTGATTATATTACAGAACCACACCATGTACCTTACCATGGAGCTGTCTGTCCGACTGACCAGGAGTCAACCGACAGAAGTCTTCTTTGTTGCACTGACGTACTCTCTGGGGAGACAGGGGTCACTCACGCTGACAAAGTTTGACCGTACCTCTCCCTACAGTGGCTTTAAGGCCTGTGCTGATCCAGGTGTTGACCTCAATCTTTGTGTATGTGACGTTAAAACAGGTATGCCAAGCCAACCTTTTACTGCCAATAATATCCCTAAGTCAGTCGTACTTGCAAAATCAAAAATAGACATGGTGGACAAAACGTTCAGTTGTCTTCTGTTACTGACCACTGAGAATGACCATGGGGTTGTACTAGAAGCCTTCAACCTGTGTCCAAGACAAGCATTCAAGATCCAAATACGGGCGATTACAATGAATCTCTTACTGACTACGTCATCCAGACAAGTGGTTGGGACGTTGAGGCCGTTTGAGGTTAAGCTGATGGTGGCTGCTGTGGAAATTAATCCGAGGGAGGAGATCTCATGGAGATACAAAATATCTTTGTTACTGGTATGACCCTGCTTAGCTTTAATATTTCATATGATGTGTTCTGTGTCCTGTAGTTTATTGCCTGCGTATACATTCGGAGACCTTTGGTTCTTAGTCCTCTGACATCATTCCTGTAATGGCTCTATGGTTACCTGGTATATGATCTTTGACAGGCTTTGAAGTCGGGATGTCGCTTATATGTAATCTTCAAAGTACAGGTATCAGCCTGGCGATTGGTCACGTTTTTTTTTACCTGAGACCAATCAAACAGCTATCTTCGTGCCTTCAATTTTGCTATGACATATTCCAGGGGTGCAGAAAGCAAAAGTGAGCGTAACCCCTGGATATCGAGGATGACCATGATCATGATTTCTACTTTCCTACATTAGCCTCATAAAATACTTTGAGGTAACATGTGGACTAATCATTTTAGTGATTTACACAAAGAATATTCTGTACAGGGTACACATTCTTAATTACTGTATGTTATATGTTTAAGGTCACACTACTAACTTATTCTCAAGTCGAAATAATTAACTCCAATATTTTTCTTTATAATGGGTTATTTAATTAAAAATAGATACTAAATCACTACAATACTCATACTCCAACTCAGTTCTCTGCACGCCTGGAAGACGTCATGGTAAAATCTAAAGGTTGTAGAAATGCCACCCTGTGGACGACACAAGTAGGCTAGTTCGAGTCTTTCATACTGTAGTATAGCGCTTTAAATTTGCGGGGTCAATTATTCCCAGGGGTTAAATTTCGCTGTGCAACCGATTCCCATGTGTCGTGCATAGTATTTTGAGTGTCATCATTTAAGGGTTAAACCTGGAAATACATGTAAACTGTTCGAAAATACTGACCCCAAGCGTCGCCATCCGCCAGTGACTTCACTTTAAAGAAAAGAAGATGTGTATACATGTACCTTTGTAGGAGTAAACTGTAATCAATTAATCACCTACTGTGTACACATAAACCTGTTGTGGCCACTTATATGTTAGTGTTGATTTTACATGGACTGCCCGGTTATCCGGTGATAATCTTATTTGAGTTCATTTAAGCTTGCATAACAGCGTTTGATCATAAGTATTTTCAGCAGGTTGTGATAAGGTCCGAAAAGTGGTTAACATTTTCGATGATTTCGCTGGTGTTTAGAATTTGCGAATATAAGTCAAAGTGTGAATATAGCGGAAATTAAAACCCCTGTGAAATATAACTTCAATACAGTATACAGCAAAAGAATGTGGCAGTAGCATAACAGTAAAATTAAGAGGAATTGAAATTGGGTCCCGCTCCTCTGTAATCTTTAAATGACAGGTATCAGCCTAGCAATTGGCTAGTTTTTGTTAATTCCTGAAACCATGTACCTTCTTGCCTTCAATTTTGCCATGACATATTCCTGGGTTGCAGACAACTGATGTAAGTGAGCATATTTGAAATCCCTGGAATTTCGAGCATACTGTACAATGCAGACAGAGAGTGTTGTAGTAAATTCGTATAGAATTTTAATTAGATCATTTCATTAGTATTCTCCTAATTATATAAACTTAAAACTGTTTAAAAAGGTTATGAAGTACATTTTTGGGTAATCATCTGAGTATTAACTGTTTTTTCTTTTTATTTACATTCCAGTGTCATATATTCATAATTATAATTTATGTACTTTTTGTAGAAGTATTGTTTGTATTATAAATGTTATTTAATCCTGTTTATGTTAAGTAATTTTTCATCTTACACAGGATCTGTTGGTATCATCTATTTTTATGTAGATCAGTAAACTTACATAGATTATACACACTTACATAGAGTATACATGTACAAACTTATAAGTTTGTTGTATAACTGTTGTGCTAGCTGGTTGGTTATAACTTGTTGACAGGTGAATAACAAATAATATACATTTTTTACAAATCTTGGTCTTTTGTGAAAGTTCCTAGATGTAATTGAATCGATATTTGTATCTTTGGTTTAAAAACCGTGTTTGGGACTTTTTTGTATCAAGAAGATTTTGAATCATTCCATTTACTATTATTTTTTGTCTCTCACCTAAAAGGTATGATGTATATACAAAGGTAAATATATCGGTCAAAGAAGTTATATAGACGGTAAAATCCCATATTACACTGGATCCTAATGGGGGTATGTCCGTAGGATACGAATTACTTAAAATAGTATATGGGGCAAAGAAGTAATTCCAACAGTGTGGACAAGTTTAGGTTGTCAAATTTTCGGAGCGATCCGCTCCTTTTTCAAGACACAGTGAAACAGAACAGTTACATGTACATATACATCATATTACAAGAAGGTAGAATCGATATACTATAATTGAAAATATAGCTATTATATAAATCCAATAGTCCCCTCGGCTAAAGACAGCCGAAGGCAGCAATTAAGCTGAGAGCATCACGGACAAGGAACGCTGATGTAGAGGACCTATTCTTGCGCAAGATGCACTGTCATATATAGTGAGTCAACGAGAGATATCATTCTTTTATTAGCTCACCTGGTCCGAAGGACCAAGGTGAGCTTATGCCATACCGTGGCGTCCGTTGTCCGTCCGTCCGTACGTATGTCCGTACGTCAACAATTTCTTTAAACGACTTCTTCTTCTTAACCACTGGTTGGAATTAAACTAAATTTGACTGGAAGCATTCCTAGGTGGTGGGGATTTAAAATTGTACAAATGGTGAGGCTGACCCCCCAGGGGGCTAAGGGGCGGGGCCAAAAGGGGTCAATTTGCCCATATTGCTTTAAGCGACTTCTTCTCTGAAACTAAGAAGTGGATATCAACCATATTTGACTGGAAGCATTCCTAGGTGGTGGTGATTAAAAATTGTACAAATGGTGGGGCTGACTCCCCAGGGGGCTTAGTGGCGGGCCAAAAGGGGGCGATTTGGCTATATTGCTATAAACGACTTCTTCTGTAGAACTGTGCACTGGATATCAATCATATTTTATCAAAAGCATTCCTGGGAGGCAGGGATTTAAAATTGTACAAATGGTGTGGCTGACCCCCCAGGGGGCTGAAGGGCAGGGCCAAAAAGGGTATTTGGCTATACTGCTTTTAGCGACTTCTTCTCTGGAACTAAGAAGTGGATATCAACCATATTTGACTGGAAGCATCCCTGGGTGATGGTGATTAAAAATTGTACAAATGGTGGGGCTGACCCCCCGGGCTAAGGGTTGGGGCCAATAAAATGCATTACTTGGAAATGGTTGAGATCCCCACCATATAACCATATATACAATTGCTGAGTATAAAGAGAAGAATGCACATTTGCTTCCAGGATGTCCCCAGGGTCTGCCCCACCCTTGCAGACTTGGCCCCTGGGTCATAACTTTGAAACGGTTGAGATCCCCACCCCAAAACTATATATACAAATGCTTGGCAAAAAGAGACAAATGCAGTAACGATATTAGAATCGATCCTGTGGTCTGGCCACAACTCTAGGGACCTAGTTTCTGAGTCAAAGCTTGGAAACAGGTAAGATCCCCACCCCATAACCATACATAAAATTGCTGGGCATCTAATATAGCTATGCTACAAGGATTGGCCTTGGGGTCTGGCATATTCCCTTGCTCTCATTTGGAGAATAGTTTGCCATGATTGCTTAGGTATCCAGGTGAGCGATACAGCCCCTCTGGGCCTCTTGTTTTACATAGGTAAATAATATTGCTATAAACGACTTCTTCTGTAGAACTGTGCACTGGATATCAATCATATTTTATCAAAAGCATTCCTGGGAGGCAGGGATTTAAAATTGTACAAATGGTGTGGCTGACCCCCCAGGGGGCTGAAGGGCAGGGCCAAAAAGGGGATTTGGCTATACTGCTTTTAGCGACTTCTTCTCTGGAACTAAGAAGTGGATATCAACCATATTTGGCTGGAAGCATCCCTAGGCGATGGGGATTAAAAATTGTACAAATGGTGGGGCTGACCCCCCGGGCTAAGGGTTGGGGCCAATAAAATGCATTACTTGGAAATGGGTGAGATCCCCACCATATAACCATATATACAATTGCTGAGTATAAAGAGAAGAATGCACATTTGCTTCCAGGATGTCCCCAGGGTCTGCCCCACCCTTGCAGACTTGGCCCCTGGGTCATAACTTTGAAACGGTTGAGATCCCCACCCCAAAACTATATATACAAATGCTTGGCAAAAAGAGACAAATGCAGTAACGATATTAGAATCGATCCTGTGGTCTGGCCACAACTCTAGGGACCTAGTTTCTGAGTCAAAGCTTGGAAACAGGTAAGATCCCCACCCCATAACCATACATAAAATTGCTGGGCATCTAATATAGCTATGCTACAAGGATTGGCCTTGGGGTCTGGCATATTCCCTTGCTCTCATTTGGAGAATAGTTTGCCATGATTGCTTAGGTATCCAGGTGAGCGATACAGGCCCTCTGGGCCTCTTGTTTTACATAGGTAAATATATATAGATTTGTAACAGATATCATTCCATATAATTTATTTGAAAAAAACCCCCTGATAGGTCTTTGTAGCACCTTTTGTTGGAGTTGTCATGACATATACTGAATTTTGGCACAATTGTACATTCCAGTACATTATCACCTAGATTGTATCATAATGCCATCAGTTTTGATATAACCCAACTCGGGGTTAGGGATGCATTATAGTATAAATGTATATATGTTTTTGGAAATTTCATTTCATGTAAAATAATTTAATTGTGACACTATTATTATATACCATATCAACTTGTACAGGCTTATACAGTGTTAAAGAAGTTTTAAAAGAAAATTCATGCAGTGTTTTTTTTTGCTTTGTTTGTCAAACTTTCTATGTGATTTATTGTTGTAAATGAAGTAAGTCACTTTTTACTTTATAGGGAGTGTTGATATTTTATGCATTTAAAAAAATGTATATCTTGGTTCATTCCGGTCAGTCAGTCCATTATTCCATATACATTCTGTAAAAAAGATTTTGCTCAAGAATATAATGTTTTGTTTATTTTGTTTCAGATTTGCTGTTCAGTACTAATCATATTATGATGTTTGATATATTATGTTTATTTGAAAGGTTTGTTATTATTTTTATGCAGATTTTAATTTTGTTTCTGTGGGTAGCAATATATATCTATTTAAGCATATATTCCATTCTTTTATTTTACAAGTGGATGTTTTCTAAGAGATTATGGTCAGTTAAAGTGGTGTTTTGTTTAGATATTTACTCAAATGATTACAATACATCTATAGCGATCCTGTCATCAAATTGTGAAAATCCCCTCGTAACGAAAGTTCGAGGAGATATATAGGATTCCCTCCATACATACGTATGTTACACTCTTTGTCATCGCTCTAATGACTTCATTCCTCAACAGAATTTCATGAAACTTGATACAAGTGTTTAGTATGACAAAACCTTGAACAAGGGTGCGTTTCGGGTTTCTTCATTGAAAGTCAAGGTCACTGTTACTATTTTTAGTAGAAAAAAATTGTCATCGCTCGAGTGACTTCATTCCTCAACAGAATATCATGAAACTTGATACAAGTGTTAAGTATGACAATACCTTGAACAAGGATACGTTTCGGGTTTCTTCATTGAAGGTCAAGGTCACTGTTACTATTTTTAGAAAAAAATATGTCAATGCTCTAGTGATCACTTCATTTCCTCTTACATATGTCACAATGTGTGAATTGGAGGGGATTTGTATCACCTGTGATGCTTTGTTTGATATATTCAAATGGTAATGGTATTGGTATTCCTTTCATAGAGATACCCAAGGATGAGATTGTACCTCTACTTGAAAATTTTTTGAAAATTGTCTTTTCACATTCCAGTCCCATACATTTTCTAGTCCTTTGTTCCATAACAAATTTTGTTTATTATTTTTGTTTGAGTGATTTTACATCTGCTTCACTTCTGAGTAGTTCGGTTATCCAGCAGATAAAAAACAGGTACGAAAATGAGTGGAATGGAAGGATTAGAAAAGGATGAATATATAAGATTTGATCGATTGATTGATTGATTGGTTTTATAAACATCTGCTTTGCTACCGAGTAGTTTGATTATCCAGCAGATAGTATATCAGATAGATTGATTGATTGGTTTTACATCTGCTTCACTACTGTGTTTGGAAGTTTAATCTGAGCCTAAATTTCTCATGTTTTAAGATTGTAAGAAAAAGGAAGATGTCTACTACTGATCTATGGTGTGTACTATCTCCTATAGAGATGTGTACTATCTCTTATAGAGATGTGTACTATCTACTATAGAGATGTGTACTATCTCCTATAGAGATGTGTACTATCTCCTATAGAGACGTGTACTATCTACTATAGAGACGTGTACTATCTCCTATAGAGATGTGTACTATCTCCTATAGAGATGTGTACTATCTCCTATAGAGATGTGTACTATCTCCTATAGAGATGTGTACTATCTCCTATAGAGATGTGTACTATCTCCTATAGAGATGTGTACTATCTCCTATAGAGATGTGTACTATCTCCTATAGAGATGTGTACTATCTCCTATAGAGATGTGTACTATCTCCTATAGAGATGTGTACTATCTCCTATAGAGATGTGTACTATCTCCTATAGAGATGTGTACTATCTCCTATAGAGATGTCTACTATAGAGATGTGTACTATCTCCTATAGAGATGTGTACTATCTCCTATAGAGATGTGTACTATCTCCTATAGAGATGTGTACTATCTCCTATAGAGATGTGTACTATCTCCTATAGAGATGTGTACTATCTCCTATAGAGATGTGTACTATCTCCTATAGAGATGTGTACTATCTCCTATAGAGATGTGTACTATCTCCTATAGAGATGTGTACTATCTCCTATAGAGATGTGTACTATCTCCTATAGAGATGTGTACTATCTCCTATAGAGATGTGTACTATCTCCTATAGAGATGTGTACTATCTCCTATAGAGATGTGTACTATCTCCTATAGAGATGTGTACTATCTCCTATAGAGATGTGTACTATCTCCTATAGAGATGTGTACTATCTCCTATAGAGATGTGTACTATCTCCTATAGAGATGTGTACTATCTCCTATAGAGATGTGTACTATCTCCTATAGAGATGTGTACTATCTCCTATAGAGATGTGTACTATCTCCTATAGAGATGTGTACTATAGAGATGTGTACTATCTCCTATAGAGATGTGTACTATCTCCTATAGAGATGTGTACTATCTCCTATAGAGATGTGTACTATCTCCTATAGAGATGTGTACTATCTCCTATAGAGATGTGTACTATCTCCTATAGAGATGTGTACTATCTCCTATAGAGATGTGTACTATCTCCTATAGAGATGTGTACTATCTCCTATAGAGATGTGTACTATCTCCTATAGAGATGTGTACTATCTCCTATAGAGATGTGTACTATCTCCTATAGAGATGTGTACTATCTCCTATAGAGATGTGTACTATCTCCTATAGAGATGTGTACTATCTCCTATAGAGATGTGTACTATCTCCTATAGAGATGTGTACTATCTCCTATAGAGATGTGTACTATCTCCTATAGAGATGTGTACTATCTCCTATAGAGATGTGTACTATCTCCTATAGAGATGTGTACTATCTCCTATAGAGATGTGTACTATCTCCTATAGAGATGTGTACTATCTCCTATAGAGATGTGTACTATCTCCTATAGAGATGTGTACTATAGAGATGTGTACTATCTCCTATAGAGACGTGTACTATCTCCTATAGAGATGTGTACTATAGAGATGTGTACTATCTCCTATAGAGATGTGTACTATCTCCTATAGAGATGTGTACTATAGAGATGTGTACTATCTCCTATAGAGATGTGTACTATCTCCTATAGAGATGTGTACTATAGAGATGTGTACTATCTCCTATAGAGATGTGTACTATCTCCTATAGAGATGTGTACTATAGAGATGTGTACTATCTCCTATAGAGATGTGTACTATCTCCTATAGAGATGTGTACTATAGAGATGTGTACTATCTCCTATAGAGATGTGTACTTTAGAGATGTGTACTATCTCCTATAGAGATGTGTACTATAGAGATGTGTACTATCTCCTATAGAGATGTGTACTATAGAAATGTGTACTATCTGTAATAACAAAGTATCAGATGTGAAGATCAGTATTTGTAATGTGCCAAAATTGTCGACATCTGTAACGGGACATGATGATAAAATGTAATTGAAATGCTTGGATAGGAATTAGCACCAAATGTGCTTATGACTTTTGAGCAGTTGATTTTTCTGCTGTTAATGTCGCACATTAATGCAGGTGAAGACTAAATTGTCACAAATACTTTATCACAAAATGGAATTTTTTCTTCAGAAATTCACTGACTGAAAAAAGTAGTCATGAAAAATTGATTCTCATGAATAACACAGAATTGCAGAAACAGAATCTGAAGAATAAGTCTGTTAAATGTTATTCTCATGAACATTGATGGTACTGCTATATTTTTTGATGACCAGTAAACTTTTTTGTACATGTACAAATGTTTAAAATGCATTTACAATATAATACATGTACAAATGTTTAAAATGCATTTACAATATATAATACATGTACAAATGTTTAAAATGCATTTATTATAAAATACATGTACAAATGTTTAAAATGCATTTATAATATAATACATGTACAAATGTTTAAAATACATTTATAATATAATACATGTACAAATGTTTAAAATGCATTTACAATATAATACATGTACAAATGTTTAAAATGCATTTATAATATAATACATGTACAAATCAGATATCCATTGTCTGAAATATATTTGTTCTTGTAGCATTGCAAGACGTTTGAATCTGAACGCCTGTTGATTGATTTGGATTGAATTATTTCAATGTAATGTAATTGCAATAAAGGTTTGTTTTTTTCTTATTTGTTTATGACTTCTGTTGTTTGCAAATGTAAATTGTGAAGGTCGAGTGCAACCTGTATATGGACAGAGATTTCACTGTACTGTGTTACTCAGTACCGACAGAGATTTCACTGTACTGTGTTACTCAGTACCGACAGAGATTTCACTGTACTGTTAATCAGTACCGACAGAGATTTCACTGTTATATCTTACTCAGTACCGACAGAGATTTCACAACAAAAACAAAATTGAACATACATGACCTTTATTTAAGGCTATGCCGGTATGACAAGGGACAAAACAGTTTGATCATGCACACATTATAATTAACAACACAATAAAAAAAGATTTTATACAGTTATTAGAAGATGATTTTGTTTGCCAAACCCGGATGAGTTTGGGAATACTTCATACAAGTCTAAATAGACTACAGTCTTAACATTCTAAAATACATGTACAGTTATCATCTAATCGTCTATACCAGTTATAGACCGACAAATCCAACACACCAGTGCTTTCTTTTATATATAAGACATATTGTTTTATGCCGAGTTTTTGTAATGCTTATTATTTCGATCGTGTTTTAAGTGACAAACAGTGTTTACAAGATGTCCTTATTTCATAATTAGCCCTCTAGACATATTACCGGTACCTCATAATCCGTTAGAAATTTATACATTGAAGTAACTCTAGCAGTAAATTGTGTTGACACATTACGAACATAAAATGTCTTCTTATACCCGAGGAAGCCATCCACACATTTCTACATAAATCTTGATTGTGACATTGTGTGAATAAACTTATGTTTTAAGAAAAAGAAATTGATATTAATAATAAAAATAATTTTTTTCATAATCGATAAATTTAACTGAAATTTTAAAAATAGAAGAGTTAAGGAAAAAATACAAACACAATCCCAAGAAAACTGAACACAGTTATCCAGTCAAGAAAAATCTGAACTGAATAAATGCATTAATGAATAAATGTTAAAATAGACATCTAAATGTGTCTAGTAATTTGTAACATCCTTCAAAATGGCCAGTATAAAGTGTGTTGGACATATTTTTTTTTAATTCCTTTTAGCTTTAAAGCAATACATGTTTTATATCACCAATAATTTCAGATGATTTTCTTTACAAAAAAATGAGCTCAAAATTGCCACTTGTTGGATAATTGTATGTAACAGAGGTCATTATTTTTTCAATGCCTCCGCTAGGAGTCGAACCCGGGACCCCTGGCTTACTAGTCTTACGCTTTACCGAATGAGCTAAAGAGAAGATCTCTCTAGCCGAGCGGTATATTGCAGCTAGTATTTACAAGGTTTACATACTCCCCCTCCAGGGAAGAACTCGTCCTCGAGCTTCCAGGGGTCACGGTCATAGCCATTCCTTCGCAAGTATAGCTAGCGCTGAGTATTTTGTCAATTCACCCGGGTCCCTACGTGGGCGCCAATGTAACAGAGCACGTGAAATTTAAACAAATATTTCACTGCCTCCGCTGAGGATCGAACCCGGGACCTCTGGCTTACTAGTCTAACGCTCAACCGATCAAGCTAAAGAGAAGATCTCTCTAGCCGAGCGGTATATTGCAGCTAGTATTTACAAGGGTTACATACTCCCCCTCCAGGGAAGAACTCGTCCTCGAGCTTCCAGGGGTCACGGTCATAGCCATTCCTTCGCAAGTATAGCTAGCGCTGAGTATTTTGTCAATTCACCCGGGTCCCTACGTGGGCGCCAATGTAACAGAGCACGTGAAATTTAAACAAATATTTCACTGCCTCCGCTGAGGATCGAACCCGGGACCTCTGGCTTACTAGTCTAACGCTCAACCGATCAAGCTAAAGAGAAGATCTCTCTAGCCGAGCGGTATATTGCAGCTAGTATTTACAAGGGTTACATGTACACAAAGTCATTTAACATACAGAACTGGTGGACAGAATTACTTACAATACTGATACAACAGGAGCTTTATGAGCACAGCACATAGCTTGTAGGTACCAAGGTATTTGTACAGGTTAACTGATTCTCAACACCATCAACAAAGTGTATCATAGGAAATGTAAGAAAGAATACTATCTATATTAATGTCAATATTTGGGGTGAAAGTCAATTTGGATATATTTGCTGTTATTTTTCATCTGTCGGTATATTTACATAAATATATTTGACAAGAAACTGGGTACTGTGTTTCCTGTTGTCTAGTAAACTGGACAAATTCCGGATACTCCGTTTCCTGTTGTCTAGTTAACTGGACAAATTTCGGATTCTCCCTTTCCTGTTGTCTAGTTACTGGACAAATTCCGGATACTCTGTTTCCTGTTGTCTAGTTAACTGGACAAATTCCGGATATTCCCTTTCCTGTTGTCTAGTTAACTGGACAAATTCCGAATTCTCCCTTTCCTGTTGTCTAGTTAACTGGACAAATTCCGGATTCTCCCTTTCCTGTTGTCTAGTATACAAGATAAGTTTCAAGAATGTCCAGTATTCTGTGGTGTCTAGTTTTTCCTTCAATGTTGTCTATTAAATCTTGGTAAAATATTAAGAATTTTTCATGAAATTAATCTACTATATAGAATGGTGCCAAGTTTTCAACTGAGAATGAAATGCAGTATAGGAACATAAAACAATATGCAATACAGAAGAGTTCTCCTAAACATGTAAGCTTTGTAGGCAAATGAATGTAGACATTCTTTTGTAATTGGATCAACATATACTGCATTTTTACAATATTATACATATAGGATCTTACACGAGTTTCCATTTCATACGGGATTTATGAAACAAGTCTCAGAATTATTCTATTTCATGAGCCTTTGGCGAGCTAAAATGAAAAATTTGTGACGAGTTTCATAAATTTCATATGAAATGAAAACGAGTGAAAGATCCTTTTTATCACATAATCAAGATTTGTGGCATTCATTCATGTTAACCAACAATTTTCACGCAACCTTGAAATGTAAAAAAAGACGCCATTTTACTTCAGTGCGGAAGTCTGACGTCATGTACTTGTCCTAGGCGTGACGTCACAATTGAAACTTACAACCAATCACAGGGCTGATAGGTCACATTACATGGGTTAATATGCAAAAAAATATGACATGGGTATATTCACTGGATAACAACAGTACATTTTGTGATAAATAAAATTCTGTGAAGCTGCAAAATTGGACCCACATTTACATACTGTACTGTAGCCCAGTTCTTCAAAAGTTGCTATAGATCAAGCCTCTAACTGAAAATATTTCAATTTTGATATGTTTTGAAAGTACTTTCTTGTTCCTTGACTTTAGACCTTATTTATGTTCATTCACAAATAATATTTTCAAAAAATTTCTTGAAGCAAATTTCTTAATCTTATCAAGCTTTAAACCACTGGGCTCAGATTATTTGCTACACTGATTCAGCACACCCTGATTGCAGATTAGCAGCTGGCTTCACTAAAAGCTGAAAGATCCATATATGATTGGTTCACTAAGATCTCATGATTAAGAATAAGTGATATTACATTATATTTATATTTAACCTTCATTGTAAGGGCTCATTACATATGTGGTCTGGGTGGCCGAGTGGTTAAGGTGTCTGACCGTCTACGACACTCATCCTCCACCACTGGGTTGCGGGTCGAGACCTATGCAGCGAAGTTACCAGATACTGGCTGCAGGCTGGTGTTTTTTCTCTGGGTACCCCAGTTTTTCTTCACCACGGAAACCTGACTCATTCTGAAGTGACTATAGCTGTTAATAGGACCTAAAGCACTCGCAAAACAAGCCAAATCATTACATATCTGTAGAGATCCCTGTCCCAATGCACTGGTTTTAGTATATACAGTAATTTTGCCTTCATTTCATTTTGGATATAACTGTAGCACAGTTGGGCCAGGACACATCCGTTGACCAGGCAGTCAGAGTGACAGTGGAACAATCTGAAGTCCAGATTTCTAATTCCCGGTTTAGCCCACAGAATCTTTCCACTCAAAAAGCTGCTGCTGATTGCATTTCTTTTCTTTTGGTTGTCATTTTTAGAAATGAGTAGTTCTAGTTTTTGGCAGTGGTACAGGGATCCTTATGATTAGACCATTGTTTGGTTTAATTTTGTTTAACGTCCTGTTAACAGCTTAAGTCATTTAAGGACGTGCCTCCATGTGTGTAGTGTAGGCGTGTTTGGGTGTGTGTATGCTGGAGACGGGGTGTGTTGGTGTGCTTGCCTCCTTGTGAAAGTGCGGATCTGATGCAGACTTTGTAGTGCTATCTCAATCAAATACCTTGCCAAAGGCACCCCAGAACAGCATTCCGCCCGGTCACATTATACTGACAACGGGTGAACCATGCCAGTCATATGCTATAATATCTAAATCTCTATATATATCTATATAATACCAGTATTATATGACTGACTGTGCGTATGTATTTAAGAGAATGCAAACTGAAAATATGTTGATGATGCATGTGAAAGGATTATCTAGATATGCTCAGTTTTTCTCTCTCACAAATATTTGACATGACATATAACAGGGGACATGTACACTTTTTGGATTCATTTTGGCCTTCATTATACTGAAATAACATATAACTTTGAGATGAAATACTTGAGTTATACATGCATTTAAATAATGAATATTTCAGAATAAACTGTTCATAATTAGTGGGAGGCAATAACAAATAAATGGATGATCCATATAATCATGATTAACTAATCCTTTACATTTGAAAATAAGCCATCCAACCCTCTAATTGATAAACACATAAAAATATGTACCTGACTTCAAGATCATGATAATGTTAGACTCGTGGCCCTATTTAAAAAATGTACAGTGAAATATCCAAACGAGTTTACTTTAAGTACACCTATATCTATGTACTGTAAAGTGCTTAAGAGTGGCTTATGCTAGCTAGATAGGGCGCTATATCAAATGTTGTATATATTAATATTAATACACATGTTGTATAAGTACATGTATGCGCTATTTCCAAAATTTATAATATGTAATTTATATTTTCTTGACATTTGATATCAGAACTGAAGCACGGGACTGTTCAGGGGGAACACTTGAGTATTTAAGACCACCTGGCTGCCCAAAGGAGATTCTGAAAATTCTGTTCGCCCAAACCATATTTTCATACTGAAAATTTACACTAGCCCTAACATAGAACCTACAGTACTAACTCTAGATCTTAGTTTTAACCATCAAAATTGCACACCCTTGCATTTTGCTGTGTCATGTTCCTGGGGTCTGGTGTATACATAAAATGGTCCTTTACTGGAACATGTAAATACATGTACAATTTATCATCAAGATAACGTTTTATCACAAAATTAAAAAAAAAAAAAAAAAGTTCTAAAATACTTTCCAGAAATGATCTACATGTACAAAACTTGATATCATAATCATAGGCACTCCATATCTAACAAAAACATGTGAGCGTGGACATGTAATTATAAATGGTTGAACTTATTCACAAATGAACATAGATCTAGTCATCTGCAAGGGCTCCTGAAAACTGTGAGACATTGAAATATGATATTTTGAGATAAATGTGGATACATTGTATGACATTCAATAGGAAACGGATCAGACTGTTGTAAATTCAGGACTAAACACTGTACATACCACTGTTCTCTTACTGATCATTTTACTCATTCACCCCTGAAGACACATTTAAGCTCTTCCAATTCAAAGGTTGGAATGGTTCATTACGAAATGTCAGGGGTGAATGAGTTAACACAACGTTACACCAGTGTAGTAATTAAGCCTCCACCACTCCTTCCTGTACAAGTCAGATCATTGAATTTGTTAAAACTCATGGATACATTTTCATTAGACATTCTAAACACATGACATCCATTCCTTTCATCGTAAACTTGTTTGTTTTACATCTGCTTCACTATCCAGTAGTTCTGTTATTCAGCAGACGAATCCATCGTAGACTATTGTTTTATGGTTCATGCAACGTCACTGAGAACACGTTTGCATGTTCTCTCATGTTTCCACTGTTCAGACTTATTGTGATTCATATGACACATCTGGGAACAAGTCGTCTCTTCTTTCCACCAGGTAGCTGTAAGAGAAGTAATAATAATAATAATTCGAGGTTATTATATACCGCTTTATCACAACCTAGTTCGTAGGTTGTCTCAAAATGGTTCAAATTATCATCCGTGGTTATAGCGCCTTTGCAACCAGCTAATATCTTTCTCAACTCCCTGGGAAGCATACAGCTGGTGCTGCCATTTCGGCGCTCACAGTTAGCATTCAATAATTCTAGCACTGCCCAACGACATACTCACTGACAGTTGAGTAGACACGAACAAGCGGAGTATTTAAGTATCTTGCTCAAGGATACAACACAGTACCGTGCCTCGAACTTGCAACCCTTCTGTCACGAGCCCGGCATCCTACCACTATACTACCGTGTCTTCATCAGTACAGGAATACAATAATATATATTAAAGGACAGTCAAAGGAAAATAATACTGGCATTACCTATATCAACTTATAATAATACACATGTACAAGAGGCATGATAGGCTGTAATATTACTTATATACCTATACATATATTTTGCATCTTCTTATACTTATGGTAAAATCTACAACTGTTTACTAAGGCAACCTAAGATGGCACATGCAGGGTTCACTAAGGGAAGAGTTTATTATGTATTTAAATAGCTCTTATCTCATTTCATTAATATTACAATCCAAATGTTTAGTTCAGTTGGACCAGAGCTATTTACTTTTAAGTGGTCTTATGTTATCATTGGGTGAGCCCTGGCCAAGGACTTAAAGGCCTACATCAACTTCTACAGATCCCCTAGGTTTAACATTCTGTCTGCAGGCCCTTGTAAATCAAGCTTAATAGAGTAGTACTCACTCCATGAAATGGTCCAGCAGACTCTGTAATGCCTTCAACTTATGGTCCTCCATATCCATACTGAGGATCAGCTCTGGTAGTTTGACTGTAACACATTATCATACAGACTCGTAATTACAGGTAGACTCACTACCATACAGAGAGAATTTGTTACTATGAATCATGAATGCAGATATCTCAAATACATACACCCAGTTTATCTCAAAGTGAGATTTCATCCTCGGCAGATAATTTATACTCTATATTATTTTATCATATAAATACTGCGTTATGCAGTGTTATAAAGCCATCACATAAATAATGTTTATGTAACGTGTGTAATATCACTCCAGAATTTACGTCATAATCGAATAGGAACATTTAATGTGACGTCACGTCATTGTAAAGCGGACGCAATTTTCATCGTTTCAGAGGCGGCCAAGTGAAAAATGTTTGTTTCAGGTCACAACTATACAGTTTACTTTGTATTTAAGGATAAACTTGAATATTTTCATGTTATGGAGATATAACACAAAAAAACGGAGAGTATTCTAAATAAACCGTGAAGCGGTTTATGATGAGAGTATACTCTGGTTTTTTGTGTTATAGCTCCATAACATGAAAAATATATTCAAGTTAATCCTTATAATTTAATCTACCTACTACACACAATCCCTGTGGGAATCAAATTTTATTGATGGACTCTTTCTCTTAGAAATTATTGCACTGCTGTATCAGTCAATCAAAAGTGACGTTACAAACGGCGACATCATTTTTTGCGTTATGGGCTGATAATATAAATTTTTAAGCCAATGAAAATGCTTGTTACAAACAAGATTAAATTATTATATGATAAAAAGAATCTGTCATTTGTTTCCCTTCATAGTAGATTCATGAAACTCGTTTTAGATTTTTCATATTTGCTTGCCAGAGGCTCGAAAACATGAACAAGAGGCCCATGGGCCTTAACGGTCACCTGAGTCCTACAGTATTTATTTTTGTTGTTGAAATATGTACTAATTTGAGTAAAAAATAGTTAAGTATAATGTTAACTTAACTTTGTCAGGACCATGAGCTGATCATTCCTAGACCGATTTTCAGTGAGATCGGCCTATTAGAACTTGTTTTTAAGTTTGAAATAGGTATTTACAAAATAGCGGCCATGGCAGCCAAATTGTATTTCTGATTGACCCGAAAAATAACAACACTTTGTCAGGACCATGATTCGATCATTCCTACAAAGTTTCAGTTCAATCGGCCAAGTAGAACTTTACTTTAAGTTTGAAATAGTTTTTCAAAATGGCGGCCGTGGTGGCCATATTGGATTTCTGATCGACCCGAAAAATAACAACACTTTGTCAGGACCATGAGTCGATCATTCCTACAAACTTTCAGTTCAATCGGCCCAGCAGAACTTGACTTTAAGTTTGAAATAGGTTTTCAAAATGGCGGCCGTGGCGGCCATATTGGATTTCTGATCGACCCGAAAAATAACAACACTTTGTCAGGACCATGAGTCGATCATTCCTACAAAGTTTCAGTTCAATCTGCCCAGCAGAACTTGACTTTAAGTTTGAAATAGTTTTTCAAAATGGCGGCCGTGGCGGCCATATTGGATTTCTGATAGACTCGAAAAATAACAACACTTCGTCAGGACCATGAGGCGATCATTCCTACCAACTTTCAGTTCAACCGGCCCAGCAGAACTTGACTTTAAGTTTGAAATGTAAAATGTTAACGGATGACGGACGAAAACGGATAGCAATAGGTCACTTGAGCTAAAGCTCAGGTGACCTAAAAATACAAAACCTGTATCATAAATCTAATATGAAGGGATACTTATGACAGATCCTCTATATCTATAGTATATATTTTTAATGTTATTTTTCTCTTTAATTCATGGTACAAATGTTAGAGAGTTAAAAGACATTAAAACATTAAGACCATATATGCTAGAACAAAGACCAATTCTAATATTTCACCATTACAGTATCAGAAATTCAGTGAGTAAAAAGAAGCTTCATACCACTTCATTTCATGATTTTACTTCAAATGCTATATATTTTGCGTTACACATATATCTGAAATACACATTTGCCAAATTAACATTAATAGATTTTAACTCACATTTGACTTGAGTGAAAATATTCATTTTATAAAAAAATCAGTGATTATTACCCTAAATTTCAAAAGAAATGAAGTGCAGTTGTTATTTGAAAAATATGAAATGAACTGGATGGTATCAAAACAGTACAGATCTTTATTTAACCGAACAGAATACAACATCATTCTTTGGAACAGTACAAACTTACCAACAGTAGGTAGTAGTAAGTAGCATATAGGGGTGTCACAATACGCCAAGAGTGTATCACGATATATTGCAATACAGAATGAATATATTGCGATACGTATCCCGATATATATTGTCATAGGAATTTTATAATAAGTTGTTGTCAGAATGTTATCAAACTTAATCATATGTAATACGGATCACATAGATTTAAGATCTTTGTCAAACCAACCATCGATTACAAAATTTGAACTAATTCCCACCACTATTAAAAGCTTGTTTTGTGCTTATTGGTATATCTGTTAGAAACTGTAGTAATTTGCTAAGTTAAAACACCAAGCAGAATGAGAAACATAAAAAATAAGTTTTTAAAAAAAATATTGCAATGCAGCAATATTTCATCTCTGTATTGTGGTACGCTACAACATACCTGTGTATTGCGATATACCTGTTTTCCGATATATTGTGACAGCCCTAGTAGCATATATACTTACCAAAGAGTCTGAGGAGGTGGTGAGCCCCATACACAAGTGAAGGGTAAGGAGGTATCTTGATCGCTTCTTTCTCCGGGAGGAGTTTCCAGGCCAGCACACTCTCTACAATATTTTCACGTCCAGTTGGCTGGACACTGTCGCCACTACTATCAACACTTCCATGTCCAGACGCCTGGTTTGAGATGACACTGGGGATAAGAAGAGGTGGGGGAGGGTCAGCTCTGCGGGACACAACACCTGAACCCCCTCCCTCGCTACCCTCATAACCACACTCCATCTTCACAGCTACCGGATTTAAGCTAGAACTGTCACTGTACTTTCTCCGTCTAGATTCGCGTCGCTTGTTTGGGGTAACCTCCCCTCGTTTTTCAATGTCCACTTCATCTGTAGATGAAGATGCCTCCTGTGGAAATGTGGGGTATTTCTTAGCAGAGTCTTGTGCTGCTTGGCGTGTCAGTCTACGTGGAGTTACCTCTTCTGACTTTGACGCCAAATCAAACTCAATCTTTTCACGTTTAAACACTTTTGGCGACAGTTTTGGAATTTTGGGAGAGGAATCTCCAGTACCTGGGGTAGTTGAAACTGCTCCTTGAAACTGTTTTGCCTTTGACATTGGGGTCTTTATCAGTGGTGACTGTAAGCTGAAGCAGGACAAACACAATAATATGACATATGTCAATCATCCCACACTGAATTTGGCATGTCAGAACACAGAAACAGTGCATACATTAATGGTTTAATAGTTTGCTAGGTTACTTTGCGTATCCCGGTTGAAACGTTACAGGTGGCACAGAAATAGTCCATGATAAACAACGCACTTGGACCGTTCTATAAGCAGAGCTTAAAATGCACAGTTTCGGAAAATAAAAAATAATGTATACATCAAGAATATTATGCCTTTCTTTCACGCGTCCACCGAAAAACATAACGTTTCTTAAAAGCTACATGTGGCTTGACACTGTTTTAGAAAGAAATAGCGCAAACTAGCAATAGTCAGCATTTTAGTTTCCGTCGGGTAAGTCTGGACCCCTCAATCTACATGTGCCAAATTTTCCTGAGGTCAGCCTGTCGTTTTCTTTATAGGTTCAACCAGATATGCGAATGTACCCCTAGTTTTCTTTGTTATACTATCATGATAACTTGAACCTTCATTCCTCTGATATTCTGTGTTCCTAGTACCCCGATTTAACACCAACCATTTATGTCCTTAGTATAAATCTGATCTGTATATCTCAACTTTGAAGCACTTACTGGGTACCACCAGGCCTAGGGCATAGCCTACAGTTTACCAGCATCAAATGCACACATACATAAACAACAATGTATGTTTGTATACAAATGTGTTGTATCAGATGATTACTGGATTAATGACAGTATCATCCAAAGTACCTGTATTTCTACCTGTTAAAACCCTTTCAACCCTATGTAACTTTAGTAGACTCTACTATGCATTGATCTGGATGAGTCCATTATGGTCTGCAGTGGTGAAAGGTCTAAAGTAAAATGCTCATTTTCTGTGCATAGTACTAACTTTGACAATACTACACACTGAACACCAATCATCATTTTGATGGAAGAGTTTTTTGTCAGATGAATTTAAAACTTATATGGATGGAGATATAAAACTAATAAGGATCTTCATCAGTTTTTATCTAATATATCTTGACAATTAATTTGGTTCTTAATTAACATGATAATAAAGGGGAATCAATGCTTTCAACAGTTTATCTGTTTTTGTCATTCTGGAAATTCACACTCTACTTTTACTATATGGTAGACATAAATGATATACATTTTATGTGAATGAGTTTATAGTTGGCTACAGATATAGTTTCATGCTTGTATGTCCATTTTAGTTGCAGAATAATTACATGTAATAAATGTTGACCATTTCATATCTTATGAAATGATACAAATCTTTCTATAACCTTTTCTTTCTTTCTATTACTTGCATAAATCATCGCTATTGGTGACATGCTAAATATACAAGAAGCACTGTTCTACAATATATTGTCCCCTCTCAGATTGGTCAAAATGTTTTATTCCTTGTACTATTGATCTGAACTCTACAGGTCCGAGTTAGCATTGTTTAACTGCACAATTTGGTTTGGTTTGGTTTGTGTAAGTTTTACGTCCTATTAAGAGCTATGGTCATTTAAGGACGTGCCAGGTTTTGGTGGTGGAGGAAAGCCAGAGCTCCTGGAGATAAAACCACCGACCTACGGCCAGTACCTGGTACCTGCCCCCTGAAGACCTTGAACCCGCGACCCAGTGGTGGAGGGCTAGTGGTAGCAGAATGTCAGACGCCTTAACCACTTGGCCTCCTACTGCACAAGAATAACATTTCCAACACACATACATCAAATAAATGTACAAGCCCACACTTGCTACCTGTTTGTTTTGGACTCTGGGTTAGGTTTAAACTTGTTCTGGAGCAGCTCCTTGTACTGGTCTCTCTCCGGGGTGTACAACAGGACCAGCGGTAGTGTGTGGTCAAAGCAGATCCTCAGTCCATCCACCAACTCCTTACACAGAGGGATACTGTTGAACATAAGAACACATTCATCTCTATACTCTTCATATAGACAAAGGAAACATGGAAGATTATGGATTACATTAAGAGCTGTATATATCAGCACTATAAATCAATTACATCAAATAAAACATTATTTGAAGAACATGTTTTAGAAGTCTGACAGAGGTAACTTCAGAATTGTGGCATTTGAACTCTTAGTTTACAGGAAACCTGGATTTAAATATATTTTACTTCAAAGACGAGGTAATACCAGCTTTTTCTTATTTCATTGTTCCCATGCATACATAAGACATAATTTAGTCCGCTGAAGATGATTGGCATGCTCTTCTTGCAAAGAAAAAATAATATGTCAGTAAGACTAACATCAACATATTATAGCATATGTAGCAGGAGAGGAAAAATGCAGTCAGACCGGGGTTTGAACCAGAGACCTTCTGAACTCTAGCCGGATGCTCTACTAATCCTGTTGTTTGATCGCTGACGATTGACCCAGTCCAGTTACGCTACAGTGTTCATACATTAAAGATAATATTTTCAGGGCATTATATGTACCATATACTTATATATCGCTTTATCACAACCTAGTTCGTAGGTCGTCTTAAAGCAGTTCACAAATTATTATCCGTGGTTATAGGGCCTTTGCAACCAGCCAATATCTTTCTCAACTCCCTTGGGAGCATACAGCCGGAGCTGCCATTTCGGCGCTCACAGCTAGTATTTAACAATTATAGCACTGACCAAACACATACTTATTTACAGCTGAGTAGACTGGAACGTTACAAGCAGAGTAAAGCATCTTGCTCAAGGATACAACACAGTGCCGTGACTCGAAACCCGCAACCCTTCGGTCACGAGCGCCGCATCCTACCACTAGACTACCGTGCCTCCTTTATATGGTTTTCATATATTTATATAACTATCACTGAGACACTCTATGTTTACCCATATTTGTGCAGGCATGCCATAATTGGAAATCACAAATTGACAAATTCTTATATGTACAGTGTATTTGGCTTAATTGGAAATGTATGAATTGAATGTTTCCTCACCTGTTGTGACTAGTTGTCTTTATGCTTTGTTTGTTAAAAGAATTGTACATAGTTAAAAAGGAACGTTAAACAGAAACAGGTTGAATATGGTATCATGATTTTACAATAAAGATGAGCATACTTTTTGTCAAAAGGTATGTGTGATGTGCCCCCAGCTGTCTTCCCTTTTTCTGGTGTGCCACACAGCAGATTAATACAGAACGTCTTCACAAAGCCCTCCAGGATGTCTACAATATTGGTGTCTGCTGGAAGCTGTATCAACTGTTATAACAAAACAGGAGAAACAAATGTATATCTATATAATCACATTTACCTATGTCAATTTGATTTTTTTTTTCTAGCGACTTGATGTCGATCGAGAATTAAATTAGACATTCAATATTTCTGGATACTTCGTTTGTTTGGAACTTATAGAGAGTCCAGACAACTTGCATTGGTGTCAACTGTAGATCCACAAATGATTGTGATAAGTAACCTGATAAAAAACAAACTTTTGTAAAAAACAAATACTCTTTAACATTCAATTGTCTTTCTAATCTCATCCTCGACACTTTAAGGGTTACGCTCACTTTCGCTCTCTGCACCCCTGGGATATGTCATAACAAAATTTAATCAAAAGTTTGACTGGTCTCAGGTTAAAAAAAACCTGACCAATTGTCAGGCTGATACCTGTACATGGACTTTGAAGGACTTTAATACCATTACATGACCGCAAGATTCTTCTGATGAACATCAAAGGATTGAAATAGTCTCCTTGTCTCATCAAGAAGGTGGTGCACACCGAGCCTTCAATTTTGCTATGACATATTCCAGGGGTGTAGAGAGAGAGAGCGAAAGTGAGCGTAAACCCCAGATATCGAGGATGTTCTAATCTGCACAAGGTCCTTACAACAGAATGGGCTAAAAACTCATTAAATAACGATTGGATTTTTATCTTTATAACAATACACATGTGCAAGAACATAAGATGATAGTGAACCTGATAAATTTTCAGACAAGATCAGCTGATAAAAATAGTCTAATGCAAACTTGAAATTGTATGAAATCAGTTTATCATTATATGTGTATTCAGTGATGTACAGACCAGGCACTCCTTGTTGATAGCTATAAAATCTCCCTCCAGAACTTCCTTCAACACTTCAGGGATTTCCAGCTCTACCGTCTGCTTCTTCTAAAACAAAGTCAAATTTTATCTCCAGTGTCTAAACTTAACATTTAAAAATGTGTGAAGAAATAAACTGAACGAACGATAAGGAATACTACTATTGCTTTTCCATTGGATACTTTTATCACATGTTAAAAGAAAACCAGTTTGAAATCAAATTTATGGTTTTAGTGAATCTAAGTCACTATTAACTGTGGAAAGACTAAAACAGATTTATTTCAGTTACAAGTCATTATCTTTCCACAAGTGCCACCTCTAGGGGTTGAACCTTTGGACTAACATTACTAGTCCAGTGCCCTTCCAGTTCAGCTGAAGGGAAAATCTCCATCAGCCAAGCCAGTGACACTTGACTACATACCCTATGCACATGTATCAGGAAATGTTCATAAAGGTGAATATATCACAAGAGTAAACATTAGTAAACTGCATTATGAACATAGTACTCAAGAGTACAGGGTAAAATTAACACCAGGAGAAAACAGGTTGTACCATTGTTGGGTGAAAGTTCGACTGGGCAAGTTTCCCAGGATACAGAAGTTCAACACTGTGACATTTTATTCGAAGAAAAGTATATATAAGTTCAAGATGCTTTAGTTTATAAATATTTCCCATTATTAAGGTTTCACATTTTTAAACATGTTCCGTACACTTTGGTTTGGTTTGTGTGTGTTTTACGTCCTTTTAACAGCTATGGTCATTTAAGGATGTGCCAGGTTTTGGTGGTGGAGGAAAGCCAGAGTTCCCCGGAGAAAAACCATCGACCTACGGCCGGTACCTGGTGACTGCCCCACATAGGTCTCAAACCCACGACCAAGTGGTGGAGGGCTAGTGGTAGCAGAATGTCAGATGCCTTAACCACTTGGCCACCGCGGCCCCATCTGTTCTATATACAGTCATTCCAGTGTTAAGGATGCATAGAGTGGGGGATTTAACTATTTAAAGCACAACCAATCCACTTTTTACAGTATAACTACTATCAGTCACCTTCTTGTCCTCAGACTTCCCACTGGTTCGACTACTGCTCTCACTGCCATCCACACTCTGAAACAGACAAGTCAAACACTGAAAACACCGGCTATAGATCAAGTTGGTGATTCTACTGGTTTTAACATTTAGTTGTATGGAACAGTTGTCTTTTTTATTTACACTGTGAAAAGCATTAAATTTGTTTCTGACAGTTGTATATATGATATAAGCCTTTATAGTAGATCTAGAAATCATTTTCCATTGGAATATGTGGTATACATAATTAAAATCAAAGATATGTTGAATTGAGATATGGGCTTTTTGTATGCATCATATGACCGAAATTAACGTTACATTCTACAACCAAGGTAATTTCTAAAACTAAAGTAATTTTCCATTTGGAGATGTATTAGCCAAAATTAGGAAATTCCAGAAAAAATAATTAACTCATTCACAAAGAGTCGTAAGTAAAGGGCCACAAGAATAGATTAATACTTACATCAACATCTGCGTCACCATTGGTTGATCTGTCCTTCACCCTATTGTTCTCTTTGTCCGTCTCATCTGTCTCGTCCTCGTCATCAGTCTCGACTTCTGTGTCGTCGTCATCACAATCATCATTATCATCACTGAAATCACTGCTATAGTCCATTAGCGGGGGCCTGCCTTTAAAAGCTTCTTTTAAAATCTGGTCTATTCTATGATTTCTTGCTCTGTTGATGCGACTATGATAAGGAGAAAAGGTGATAAGATGATAGATATCGCATTGTCAGATATCTTTAATAGAGGTACATCATAAAATTAATGAATAACACTCAATAAGTAAGTATACAATATACTTAACATGATGTGAAGTGCAGAATGTCACAGCATACTAAATAGTTATAAAAGACATACATACAGACACAATTTTATTTTCAATAAAAATTTCGAAAAAATGAAAGCATGTATTTAAATTAATCATTATTACTTTACACATTGCTTAACATGAACCAAATTTAGTTAAAACTGAGCTTTTCACAGATCTAGATGTTAACTCACTATCTTTTGGTGATGTCGGCCAATCTTTTCATCAGATCTCTGTTGGTCTCATCATTTTTCAGAATGTGGTTTTCCACCACAACACGGTCCCAGCTGTGGACACCGAAACATTACAGTTCAAACAGGTGAAAAACAGTTTTTAACAGATATTTGTTTGGTGAGCAAAAACAAAAGACTTCACCTTATCATCCTATGAATATTTGCTTTGCACTTACTTGATCTGTAACCAAGAGGTGACTGTCACAGTGATCTAAATATCGAACATTGCTCACCTTGTGTGAATGTTGCAGAAATTGTTAAAATTTTATCCAAATTTCTTCTTGAATGGATAAAACTTTACAGCCAGAAATTAGCGCTTTTATGACTGTTGATCTAGAAGTGAAGGTCAGTGACCAAAACACTATACAATGTTCACCTTCTTGAGCTGCTGTAGGTTTCATCAAAATAATCTTTAACAGTTTAGAGTTGATAGCCTTGACAATTTTTTCAATGAAAATTTTGAACTAATTTAATTTTTGACCTTGAGGTGTTGGTCACATTGACTAATTATACTAAACTGCATTTCTCCTGGAGAACTTGGTTTAAAAGTCATTGTCAAGGTAAGTTTACACAACCAGTACATACTCAGATTTAGCAAGTTCCAATTTTACATTATAATCCATATGAATTTACCAGGTACCATGATGGTGATCAGCTGGGGCCTGTACGTTTACATGGAACAACCGGTTGGACCGTCTTTAAAAGTTTAAATCTAACATTTTTCGGGTATAAATCCTGGCGGACCTACAAATGTTTATGCAGGCCTTGCAAGGCTTTGTTAAGGCTTGCCTAAAAAGCAGCATCAGATTACTAGGTCCGACCTTATTTAATAAACGAACAACTGTGGTCCAACCGTTTAAACGAAAACGGTCTGGATCTAGATGTACTGAATAATAAAGTTATTAATTATTAGTTATAACATTATTAACTGCATTTGACAATAATAGTTTCACTAACATATGTGATATTTCTTCTTTAGAAGACAAAATTTTGTATCAATCTGAAAACTGCATAAAAATATACTCAAATATATAGAGGACATGTAACTGTTCAACCATTTCATTTATGTTGATATATATGTATTAATAATATGAAAAATTGAAAACCAATATTGATTTAGAAAGAAGAGAGGAAAGAGATTTATTTCTCAAATTTCAACATTATCAGTATTTAAAAAGCAAAATCATAACATTGCACTGAAATAATCATTACCTGTTATTCCAACCTTGAAAGTGGATGTGGTAAGCTGGTGTTTTTCTGGTGTGATTCTTAACATCTTTGACAAAGGTTTGGTCTAGAATCTGAAAGAAATAATTTTCAAGAGTATGTAGAAATTACACGTCAACACATTTCACAGGATACCAAAATGGGTAGCAGAGTACAGTAGAAATGCCCTGATCCTAAAAATGAAGGGCATGTCTCAGATAAACATGGATAGTGGATTCAACCTGCACAACACACCTACATATATATATATATATATATATACATGTATTTATAAACTACATTTTGATAACATTTTGTTAAGAAGACTGTTTTCTTTTTCAACAACTGTTTCCCCAGATTTTGGACTTGTGAAAACCATGGTTTCCACATCAAAAATTACCCAAAAATGCAAAAAACATGATTTTTAACCCCAAATTTGACCCCCGAAAGTAGTCATTTTGTTCTTAAAACCTGTCTGAAATTAAATATCGCCTACTCGGTAACAGAAATACTCACGTTTTAGCATAGGTCATACTGGTGGATTTTTCACAATATTTACACATGTGCTGAGTACAAAAATAGACTTCATGAAAAGCTAACTTTTGTTGTGTAGACACAGATTTGTAAATGCCCAAAACTGTAGTCTCAAACCAAATTCAATCTTTTTTTGAAAAAATTATCAAGCCCACATAGTCCGCTTCAACATGTATATGCAAATTTTAGTGCTGATTTTCTTTTTAAATTTTGTAATATTATAGGGGTTATTCATTGCATAAAAATGGCCACTGTACACTACTATCATAACACACCAAGAAAGAATGAGTTATCTCCCTTACACTGTGAATATATTTATTGCATGTTTTTCCCTTTTGGTTAAAAGATGTAAAAAATACAAAAAATATATATATGGTGAGCTTAGTTGTTGGAATTGACAATGGTAAAATTAACTAGTTACTCTGAGCTAACAGTTTTTGGTATTCAAAACATTTTGCTCTATCAGTAATTTCTTAATTTTTCACAATACAATTTTCTCTTTGGAGTCAGAGACTGTAGGCCTAGTACATGAATGCTGGAAAAATGACAGAATTTTCTTAGGGAGTAAATGCCTCTATAATACCCTTTGTTCCATGTACCACCTCGTTACCACCAGGCAGAGCATTTTAATGACCCTTTTCCTTTGTTGTTATGAATTGTCCCTCGATACATTTCCTAACACTTTTTTAACAACAAAACTTGACAAATGAAGGCAATAACATTTTAGCTAATTATCTGCATACTTAAACATTTTTAAAAAACACTGGTGGAAAAAAGAGAAGAAGGAAAACGAATACCTGCCAAAAGTAGTAATGACATTTAAAAGAGTATAACCTGTATTCTAATATAGGGGATTTTGAAGTGAAAATGCAGATTCAAAAATAAATTTTATCTTATATACATGTCATGAAGATCAGTACAGGTTAACCTGCACAAATGAAGGTGACTTGGAAGTAAGTATTTTCACAGAATAAGTGAAGTCAATGTTATTTTTAAAAAAATATGATAATATATTTATGTTATATTTTACAAATATCTTGATTTTAGTTGTCTGTAGAACATATTCCTATTTTCTAAAACTAAATTTGCATGTAGATATCAAAATCTAGGATTTCAAGGTTTTCAGTCCACTTGATGGGTGAAGGACGTCCAACTCTCTACCCAAAAAGTGTTTTAATAGCACAAAATCACATTCACCCACAATGTTTTAGACGACGAGATGAAATTACACATCTTTTTTTATCTTTAAGGGGTCATGGTATTTTAGTACGGCAAATAATCAGGTGCAAATATATACTTACTTGGGGAGAACACTGAACATTTAATGATGTTGTGGAAGAGTCTGCGATTAATAACAACATGGGGGGGGAGGGCCTATTGTAATAATTTTACACCTGGTTTAATTTACTGATTATGTAAAACAACATATTGTTGACAGTTATTGTAGGATTCAATATACAGTCAAACATGATTATGATATGAAATGAATAAAATTAGAATGTGGAGTTCATAGATTTATCCTAAAACAAGAAAATGATGCATCATACAGACCTTGGCGTCGTATAAAACTCTGGCTTTAGTCGGATCAGGCTCGAAACAGAGGACGCACTCTCCTACGCTGTATTGGTATTTGATGCCTCTTGTTGACATAGTAAAAAGACCCGTAAGGATCGTATCCCATGCATTAAGTTATTAAAATTCTGTTGATCTACTGGTTATTATGGACAAAGCATTTGTTGATATTTTCAGATCGCCTTCCCGCGCCGGAAGTTCCATTCAAAGCACCGGAAAAATAACATGGGATATTATAAAAAGGAAAACGGAAAACTTCAAATTCCGGACACTGAAATCAACAATATGTTTTCTCTTAGACTACCATGCAAAATCTTCTCTCTGAATTTTAGCACAAGTATTTTATTTGAAAGAGAGAGAGAGCAATTCCTATTAATATCAATTGTATCAAGGATGTTTTGTTTTGTTTTCAATAAGGTATATTTTGCAGAATAAAATTTGATGGAATCTCTACAGTATGCATATATGCACCGTTTTGAGGAAAAAGATCACGTCTTTCATAAATTAAGTATAAAAGGGCAAACACATCAGTATTTAAAGATTTTATTTATTTATTTCTCGGCCGAACGAACCCCGCCTTCGGACGATCGGTTTTGTGTAAGATGATAAAGTAGGTAGACATCAATGGAAAGCTTCACTGGTAGGGTTAAAATACTAAATGTTCTTGACGGGAACTTGCTGGTAGCAAGAAACATCGAATTATAGGGGTGATGATCAGACCGCGACAGAATTGCCTGTTGGTTCTCTTTTGAAATAGCTTTCTATTGGTCCTCTTGTTCTGGTTTCCTTGGTTTTAAACACGGAGTTATCTAAGTCCGTGGTTTCACGGAATTAGATTAGACAGAATTGCCTGTTGGTTCTCTTTTGAAATAGCTTTCTATTGTTCCCTCTTGTTCTGGTTTCCTTGGTTTTAAACACGGAGTTATCTAAGTCCGTGGTTTTAAATGAACATTTTGCTGTGATCCAGAATATGTCTATTCCCTCTCGGATTGGATCAGGTCAGCCCGTTGTCTTCTGTACTCTAAGAGTAGGTAATCCTATATAGATGACGCAGTCTCTCTGAGTAAGTTTTTTTTTAGACTGGGAACTAAACGAGTTGCCCTCCTTCGTACTTTTTCCAAAAGTTTAACGTATTTCCGTCAGCCATGATGGTGACCAAACAACACTTGCATATTTGTACAGTGTTAGAAACATATTTTTTCCATAAATGTAAAAGTTCTAAAGATGAGACCTATAGGTTCCTGTTAGCTTTTGCTACATATATTATATAAGTTGATATGTTATTTTCCCAATTTTGTCTTGCTGTCTACAATAACTCCAAGGTTGATTTCACTGTCTACTGTACGGATATTATGTATCTGAACTTCCTGCGTAATAGTGTACTGGTGATAGTCCCTCGTCTGACCAATGTTGAGGTATTTACATATATATCCACATTGAGTTTCGTGAGCAATGTAGCAGTCCAATCACAGATTGAGTTAATGTCTGACTGGAGATATTCTGTACACTCTCTGCTGTTAATAGCTCTATATATTTTTGATCATATGCGAAAAGTTTTGTGGTATTGGAGATGTCTGGGAAATCATTGATGTATATGAGGAAAAGTATCGGTCCCAACACACTTCCCTTAGGGACCCCGCTCGTGACGTTAATTAAACTCGACACTGAACCGGTCACTACTACTTTTTGTTTTAGATACGTAAACAAATCCTCGATCCACTTAAGGGTTTCGCCTTCCACACCGAAACTTGAAATTTTATGCAGTAGCCCTCTGTAAGCCACTTTGTCAAAGGATTTGCTGTAATCTAGGTACACTACATCGGTTGTCTCCCCTTTGTCTAGTTCCTCAATCCAATCTTCCAAGGACTCTAATAGTGGGATTGTACATGGTCTACCCGATCTAAAACCGTGTTGGCTGTTTGTAAGGAAGTTGTTTGTTTCCATGTGTTACAGTATTTTGTCCCTGATGATTCGTTGTAGAATTTTACTAACCACCGCAGTTAGACTAATTGGACGATAATTGTTTCTTTTTACATTGTCCCCCCTTCCACGTGTTAGCTAGTTTTCCTTCAATCAATGTATAGTTTTGGATGTAAACCGTCAGGCCCAGGACTTTTGTTGGGATTGATCTTTTGTATTGCCTTTTGTACAAGCTCATTCGTTATTTCAATTCTGTCCAGGGGTGTACTTATGTTTTCATATGAATATCGGGGAGTTCTCTCGTCATGTCTTCGATAAAAAAAATGATGAAATGTACTGGTTTAATGTGTCTGCAGCTTCTTGGTCAATTCGAGTCTGTTCATGGATGTTGATTTTTTTGATTTCGTGTACTTCCAGAACTTCTTTGGATTTATTTTTTTATCTCGTCAGCCAGTTTATGTTCGTGTACATATATAGTTGGCTCGCCTTATGTTTGCTGTTGCCTCGTTTCTTGCTTGCTTAAAGTTCTCAGCTGTTTTGCAGTGGAGGAATTTTTTCCCATTGATTTTGTGTTTCGTGTTGATTGATTCATTGGTCTTGTGGTCAAGTGGTCTCTTGATGTTTCCTCGGTATTGCTTGTTCTCTGGTACGTGTTTCTTTATAATATTTGATAGGTTGTCAACAAAACAGTTCCGACTTTCCTCCGTGATAAGACAGTTGTCAAATTTAGACCGTGAATCAGCTTGTATAAGATCCTCTTTAATTGCAGTATAGTTTCCCTTATGAAAGTTTCTGGTTTGTTGTACATTTGCTTGCTCACTTTAGGCATAGCAGTTGAGATTAAGTGACATAGTGATGTTGCCACTCTTTCCTACACCAGGAAGATAGTTAATGTCGCTCGTGTTAAGCATATTTTCTTCGTTTACGAGTATGATGTTGAGCAGAGAGGGCACATTTCCTTCCCTAAATCTGGTCGGTTTGTTTACACATTGTAAAAGAAAAAGGCCCTGTATATTTTCCAGAAAAAAAAGATGCAAGATGGCTGACGTTGACTGCTGTGTTCATGGTTTCCCAGTTGGTCTATCAGTAGTTAATTAATTATTAGCTCACCTCCGGTATCACTGGTGGGCCGAATCTGCCTCAAATTGATATTTCAATATATTCGTATATTACAGCAACACGATCGAAACTCAATGCTAGGGTTTCATTTTTACCATCCAGTGTGCAGCTGTCAGAGTGTAGCAATTCTGTTAAAACTAAAAAGACAGTGGGGTAATGTTTTTTTTTCAACCCTCCCAAAAGTAATGGTCTTCCTTTTAATAATTGTATGATTGAGTTTTCCTGGTCCCTTTTTCGTTTGAATGTGTCGCCCAGCCAACAAAACTGCCAAGATCCTCAAAATTGTAAATATTTGACCAAAACCAAAAATATCAGCGGTTGCCGCGGACTTACCGTTGAGCAAAAATTGCCCAGTCTCCCTACTGAGTTGAAAAGTTGTTATACACAGGGCCATCGATGAGAATGCAGACGTTATGGGGAAAATCGCAAAAAAATGTTGACTGAAAATAAAATTATCCACATTTTGAAGTGCAACGGAAGAAAGAGAGCAATTATCAATTGGTTTGTTTTGTTTGTGTTTTATATCCCATTAACAGCTATGGTCATTTAAGGACGTATCCGAATGTTAAGGCAGTACTTGTAACAGACCAAAGGCGATACGATATTTAATAGGATTTTATAGGATAAAAGATGGACACAGGCAAATATCTGCCTCGATATACATATCTATGATACAATACATACATATAATTAATTTACATTCAATTTTAACATACATGTAAAAACTTATAAATTTGATCGTATCTCATATCTATATTTTCTAGAGTTCATCTAAACTGAACTCAAATTCTTGCTCATTCACACTCAACGATCTGCATGATATGTATGTGATTTTGTCTTCAGACAAAGCACGTAATCACTAAATCCTTGTCTGCAAACGCTATTACATTGCCTGCCTGCAGTAAGAACTTTGCTTGCTTGACAACCAAGGGAACCCTACCTATACATTTTCCAAGGTTTCAGAATACGAAATACTACTATCACGTTTCTGTATAACATCTTTATGAATACCCATAAATAATAACGATACGGACCTGCCTCGTTTGTATTGGATTATGATACTTCACACATGAATCCTTCGTTTCATCGTTGTCTTCTCTAGTTGCTCAACCAAGCCATTATCTAAAACAGTTTACTTCCATTCGTTGTACATTTATACCAAGGTTACAATCTATTGTGACACTGTATATCTAAATCTTCCAATGTTGTCAAAAGGAGAAAATCGGCATCTTCTTCAATTACAGAAAGCAGACGATATGTCGACATCTTTCTTGGAAACTGGACCATTGGAACCGGGTTTTTGATTGGATTAAATTAACCAATGACCATTCATCCTGTACACGTACTGCTTCTAAACATCCTCAATGTTTAACGTGTACGTATAGCTTACACTAGTCCGAATTATTCGGACGTTTTATCGACTTTTTTCATATCGGTCTGTCGTCGATTAACCGACGACAGACCGATATGAAAAAGTCGATAAAACGTCAGAATAATTCGGACTAAGCTTACACTAATACATGTATTATTGCTAAACCTCTCTATTATGACTTTTTCGCGTAATAACGTCCTTTGAAAAGTGCTATTAATTAAATGTACGACTTTCTTTGTGTTAAAATGAATTCTAAAAGGCATTATTAAGATTGTTTGTGTTATATATAGGATCTTACATGAGTTTCCATTTCATATGAGATTTATGAAACGAGTTTTAAGATTTTTCAATTCGTGACGAGTTTCATAAATTGCACATTTTTGTCACATAATCAAGATGTGGCATTACAATTTTGTTCGTGTAAAACGGCATTTTTCATGCAACCTTGAAATGTAAAAAGCCGCCATTTTGATTCCAGTGCGTAAGTCTATGACGTCATGCACTTTGTCCTAGGCGTGACGTCACAATTAAAACTTTCAACCAATCACCGGGCTAATAGGTCATATTACATGTGTTAATATTCACTGGATAACACAGTACATTATTTGATAAAATGGCTTTTGAAATGCAGCGTTTCATTTTTTTTAAAATTTTCTGTTCAAAAGTCTACCCTTCTAGGTTTTCGTATAATATAACAAATGTGGAAGTTTCAGGGTGAAAAGGAAGAGAAGATTGGAGTTTGCCACTCTTTGCAGTTCTGGCACTGAATATCAAGTTTATTAACTTTTGATAACTAAGAACAAAAAAAGTCGAAACATTAAACTTTCTTCTCCAGTTTTCTTAATTTCCAACAGACAACAAAACACTTAAGAAAGTGCAAAATTTTATTAAAAAAATAAAGTCATTATGCTTAATAAATTATATGTGATTAGGAATCATTCCATCAAAACCTGTCATAATACACTATTATGTAAAAGTCAGCACAAAGGCCCGAAACCTGTGTGTGCAGTGTGAATGTTAGTATTAGCGGCAATCAATATGAAATTTACGCTAGTCCTTATCAATCCATGCTGTTGTACAAAATATGGTCATATACAAAATAATGTGTCTTTGATTGAAGAGGCCAGGGGACCTGGATAGTTCACATGTTTAATTAAAACAAATGACTTTAGTTTGAAACAGGTTATTTCGACTTATATTATTCATTCTTCTTGGCCCAGGTGTTAGTGTGCAAGGGGTCTTAATGTTGGAGGAAACTGGAGTACCTGGGGAAAAAACCCATGTGGTATATGCTTTATTGATTATTATACAATATTTCACTGATTACCCTTTATAACAAGAATAGGCCATAGTGAGGTGAATTTAAGTACAAGTTCACAGATATTAATTTCATACAATTAATACAAAAAAATCAACTCACTTTTTCAATAAATATAATTGGAAGATTTCGCAGGAGCTGCATTATCAGGCACTTCCCAATAGCACCAATCCACCTAGCTAGTACCTCAATATGTGTGTATGTCTAGGTGTGTGCTGTATTGTTAAAAGCTCTCAAAACATTTTATGTCTGTGAACTGGTCAAGGCATAGGTAATTTAAATGAACAAAACTAACAGCCCTTCACTCCAACAAACTACAAAGTATGATTATGCTACATATAATACTAAAAAATATTGTTGGAAAAAAAAAAGTTATTAACACATTTGACCTCTGTGAACAGACCTTGAAAATAGGTAAACTTAATTCAATTGAACACTATTGATAGCAGTTCATACCAGCCCTCTACTCCCCAAATGCTATGACTGAAGGACATGCCTCCATGTATGTTGTGTAAGCGTGCAAGTGTGTATGTGTGCTGGAGACAGGGTATGTTGGTGTATTTGCCTCCTTGTGATAGCGTGGCTCTGATGCCGACTTTATAGTGCTATCTTGCTGAAATACCATGTCGAAGGCACCAAACTACATACTACGTAGTTGTGTATGAGTCACAACACGAAGTAGAAACACTAACACTCATCTGCTGTATTCTTGATCACCTTGTCATTTGTCCATCACAGGGCATGGAGAGTGGACAGGACATCAGAAAACAGACACACGAGTGGTCAACTAGTCACTCATAGATCACACAATATGGACAATCCTGGATTACCTTGTCACTCACACAACTAGAAAACAGACACACAAGCGGTCAACTGGTCACTCATAGATCACACAACTAAGACACTGAACACCAGTGGTCATCTGCAATTTCCCTGATGACCTGGTCAATCTTTCAACACATAATATAGACATTGGACACCAGTGGTCATCATCTGTATCCTCGATCACCTGGTCACTTGTCTGAGAGTAAACATTTGTATCATCCGGCCACTTGTTTAAGAGTAAACATCTGAATCATCTGGTCACTTGTTTGAGAGTAAACATCTTTATCACCTGGTCACTTGTCTGAGAGTAAACATCTGAATCACCTGGTCACTTGTCTGAGAGTAAACATCTGTATCACCTGGTCACTTGTCTGAGAGTAAACATCTGTATCACCTGGTCACTTGTTTGAGAGTAAACATCTGAATCACCTGGTCACTTGTTTGAGAGTAAACATCTGTATCACCTGGTCACTTGTCTGAGAGTAAACATCTGTATCACCTGGTCACTTGTCTGAGAGTAAACATCTGTATCACCTGGTCACTTACACGACATACAGAGTGGAAACATGTCCAGCTATACCTGTAAATGTTAACATTGAAATCACAAATGCAGAAACATTGATATAGCTGTGAGAAAAACATTGGAGAGCAAACAACGGTGAACAGTGCAGACTTTTGTCTAGGATACACTTTGAACTTAGATCCAACTTTATCGTAGGTAAAATTTTATAAAAACTCCACATTTATTTGCTTTATCTGATCCATAGGGCATTGAACACCTTGACTGATTAAGTACATGAATACTTCCTGACATGGAAAAGAATAAGTAGGGTAAGGTATGTATGGTTTTGGCCCTAATATTTCTCAAAGCATTTAGTGAAATGGTTAGCAAGTAAGTCATAAAGTGACAAAATATTTAAAGCTTTAAATCAGGACAAACAAAGATATGTTGAAAAGTGTTAAGATGTACACATTCTAGATGAAAACATACCACAAATATTTTCTCCAATTTTGACATGTAGATAACCATTTATACCGAAGTCTGGTCCCCAGGAGTTCCGCACGATATAGTATGGGATGTCACCTGTTGGTAGAAAATTGCCATGGTGATTATACAACAATGAACTGAACTTTTCCAAAAAAAAAAAAAACAAAAAAAAAACCTACACTACATCATTTCACATTGGAAACTTGAAAAAAACAACTAAATGACTCTTAATATTTCAACAAATTACTGACATGTATTTGCTTTAACCCTTTCACCACTGCAGACCATAATGGACACATCCATGTCAGTGCATGGTAGAGTCTACTAAAGTAACATACCTGGGTTAAAGGGTTAACTCATTCACCCCTGAAGACACATTTAAACTCTTCCAATTCAAAGGTTAGAATAGTTCATTATGAAACTTCAGGGGTGAATGAGTTAAATGTCTACTATAACAGTTTTGTATGGATGTGATTTTACAAAGTGTTGGATTTCTTTACGCTTACACGGTTTTTGGGAAAAACATCAAAAAATGCATTCTCACAATTTTTTCTCCTTCAAATCTCTCTATTGTATTTGCTTAGATGTAAATTTAAAATAATAGTAATAAAAAAACAATACAAACTGAACACAATTTTTTTTATTAATTGCTACTGACAAAATTTATTGAGGTTCATGTACAGAACATAAAGGTACATTAAAATATAGAGTTTGATTTTTTGCTTCTTTGCCGGGTCAATATGACAAGATTCATTTACAGATACCTATCTGACCCACATTCTAACTTAATACGATTCTCTGCATGTATCAGGATCTAATGATGCCCCAATAGGGGGTCACATTCTATTGATATTTTATTTCAGCTAATCAGAGTGATGCTCTCATATTTCTTGTTGTTGGAAAACAGATGTATACACAGGCACCAACCAACCCCTGTCATCTTAGGTAAAAGGCAAATGTGCTATCCCCTTGCACCACCTAACAACTCAAGCTGGTATTTATCAGATTGACCTCTCAACAAAACATCAAAACAGGAGAACAAAGCACTGTACCTAATCGCATATTTTTGCTGCCAGTTTACTTTTTTATATGCATGGCATGTCTGACCTCTGTGGTTGGGACTATTTATAATAATAATGATAATATACAGCATTTGATATAGAGCCCTATCTAGCTAACATAAGCCACTCTAAAGCACTTTACAGTACATAGATATACAATTAATACAACAAGCATATACATTAATCAATACAAGTTTTGAGGAATTCGCAGGAGCTGCCTTATCAGGCGCTAAGTACTAGTCCTATGCCACCTGGCTAATATCTCCCTATGTGTGTATGTCTGCGTGTGTGCTGGAGATGTTATCCCATTACCTGTTGTGTCATATCCCACGATGACCACTGCATGGTTGATGGTGTTGCCACAGTGGTGCTGAACGATGCCACCCTGGTAGTTGGCCCACAGGGTGGCATCGACTGATACTGTCAGCGGCCCATTGGAAAGTAGCACGAGCATATCATATTCATTTCCCATATATCTGTACAGAAACATAAAACACCTTTTACACACTTATACAGAAGGAGTCCTAAGTTTACAGCCACAGATCCAATGACTTCCTTATCATGGTTGTGCAGTTGAAAATTGGCTACCTGCTTAACTCATTCACCCATGAAGATACATTTGAACTCTTCCAAATCAAAGGTTGGAATAGTACATTATGAAATTTCAGGGGTGAATGGGTTAAATCTAGTGTGACAGATTATATCTAAAGGTAAACTAGAATTAAACACAACTAAGTTGTTTTGTCACCTGAACTGGTCAACAAAATGCACTTGTACTAGCTAAACATTTTTTTGTAGTTAGCTTCCTTCAGTGTCTTTGTGGCCCCTTCCTCTTGCGGTGTCTAAAACATTTTCATTCAAATTCATCAAAATTTATGAAAATCCTGTTAAAAGTATCATCCAGAAACTGTTAGCTAATCACGCTAGAACATCTGAATTAAATGTTAGCTCGGTACAAAGGTCGTTACTCACCAGTTTGTATCAAAGTCATTACGTTCTCTTTAAAGATGTCATTAAGAAACTATTACCCATCAAAGAGTACCATCCTTACTATATATGCATGGAATATGAGGGAAATTGACTCAAATCTTTAAAAATTTATATTTAAAAACGTCCAACCTGACTATGGCATCCTTATACATCTACACATTAAAACACATTATGGCTGTACTCACGATTGACAGGTGAAGTTGCTGACCTTGACCCCGGTGAATGAGGTCGGTAAGAGGTTACAGTTTTCTGACGTGTCTGTCAGAGGGTAGACAGCATCACTGACCAGGGGAACATGACTCTGCGAAAAAGTAAGAATTTATGGCCGACTGACAAGGCAGAGAGAAGTCCACGTAACAAATGACCAGTATATATATGTGTATGTAAAGACAAGTCAGTCACCAGTGGTACGAGGCTGAGGATAAAACAGGAGAGTCCCATCCCTGTTTAAAGATATGACTGAAAGATCACATATACTACTAATCATGTGAATGTTAAACTCATTCACCCCTTAAATTCCATAATGAACTATTCCAGCCTTTGAATTGGAAGAGTTCAAATGCGTCTTCAGGGGTGTATGGGTTAAATCAAGCAGATTTTTCCGATTTCCAAATTTAAAACTCCCCTTTTAAAGGAAAAAAAACACAACAATTTTTTTTAGAAACTGGAACTCTGGGAGATTGACGGTCCAGTAGTCAATTCAGTTCCATAGAAAGTAGAACTAAGATCTGGTTTCTACAGGTTTCAAGTATAAGCAGGTTACACGTGTATTAACAGCTGTTTACTCACATCCACCAGCCATTGCATGGCGGTGCAGGTGTCCCCACCTTGACATCCGGAGTTGTACATCGAGCAGTCAATGACTTCCTGTACACTCAGGTCCGGAGGTGGCACATGTTTCTGTATAGAATACATACTCTCCACTAACTCGGCTGTACTGAACGCCCTGTCAATTATAAATCACATAGTTACCATAAATTGCCAATTTATACTTCATCATTCATAACATTGTTTACCTGTATTTTTTTTATTTTTTTTCGACATAACAGAATATTACACTGCATACAGGAATATAATTTATTTTTATTGAGTGATTTGTGTTACAGTGAAACTGTAAACTCTATAACATCATTTTTATCTTTTGTTATACTTTACGTCTAGCAAGCCCAAAACTGAAAATCAACACTGCCTGAATTTTTCTCTATTTCTATTTTTAAACACAACCAGATGTACATGTTAATGTAAAACAAGCAAGAGTACTCAGGAATGCTGTTTTCAGTACCTGGTCTTAGACACAGGATGTTTTTTTCAACACTGCCTGAATTCGCGTTTTTTTTACAAAAATCTTTAAGTGACAGTGCATGAAATCAAAACCATATAATGTTTAAAGATGGTGTTCTCCTCATGTAGCCAACAAGCAGTGTATATGTTACACAGGACCAAGATGTACTAAAGTTAGGAAATAGGTTATTATTGTTATGACGGGTAAGATGACATGTGTATCTCGATCCTGTTATGATAAGATAGAAGGTATGTTTTGTTAAGCTAAGTGTACAAAAAAATCTTTGTGAATTTCAAGTCATTTTTTGTTTCTTAATGAATGCCAAGAATATATCTCTTAACAAGCATCCAGTTTGTCCAACATACCAGCATCCTCCACAACCGTTTTGGTTTTTCACCGCGCTCACATAGCTCTGGTTCTTGAAGTCTCTCCTGATCAAAATATGTATAAAGTTAAAAATAATGCAGGATTTTCCCTTATTAACTAAAGCAGAACAATTTTAAGATGTTTTTTCCCTGTTAAACAATATAATTTTACAGCATCATCTGAAATTTTAAGACAAAAATCAGTAGTTTGCTTTTTTTTATTTAAAAAGAAATTAAGAAAAAACAAATTAACTTTCTGTCGTGTAGTCTTTTACTTATTTACTTAAAACTGAGAATCAGATGTTGGGTTCACTAACTCATTCACCCCTGAAGACACATTTGAACTCTTCCAGTTTAATGGTTGGAATTATGAAATCTCAGGGGTGAATGAGTTAACATACAATTTAACACATTTACTCGCAAAATCAAAAAAATGCATTGACAGGATTTCAAATGAGTTCCCCTGTCATAGATTTTCATGACACAAGTGTAGAAGAGGCAAGGGACGACCACTATTTTTCATTTGACCTTGCCTATGAATTTATGACAATATCCATCCTCATTATCTAGGTGTTTCACAGAGAGCGTCAGTGAGCGTAACCCTGGATATCGAGGATGGATAATATCTTCAGTTTCTTAATTATGACACTACAATGTGAGTATTTTTCATTAATGTGATAGTCTCCTTAAACTTCAGGGCAGATTTCTCATACATGTATTATAACAGCTAAATATCGTGTATTGCATTTCACAGGATTATTTTTTCAATTTTGTGTTTTTCAATTTCTTTTTAGCCGAAATATATTTACCAAAAATATAACTTGAGTGTGAAAACTACATACAAACTTAACAAGACCACTTCCATATCTACTACTGTAAGATCTTATCAAGAAATTATACACAATATCAATTTTAAAATAACCTTTTATTATCTAAGTATACTATTTAGTAATTGGCATATATACCATACCATAAAATTTCATGCTTCTGGTGAAATTGTTAAATCTGTAAGATGAAGTTGATTACAGACATTATTATGGTCTAACATTCATATATTTTTTTAACTTCAAATGTTTAAGTACTAACCAGTCCAATTTCTTGGGTATATTTAAAGAGTATAACTTTTCTGTTTGGGTTACATAACCCTTAGCCTTCAGGACACCATGGTGTGGCTTCAGGTCAGTCAGGTAAGACGCTGAAAAACAAAAAGGAAAAGTCATGTATCTGATCAACATCTTTCTTGTAAAACATACAAAATTACAGAAAAAAAATACATTAAACATTTTTCATGGAATGTTTTTTTTTGTCAGCATTAAATTATTTTCACTAAGTCCAACTAAATTGAACTAAACTTAAGAAAGAGTTGAGTTTATTTTACAACTACCTTTGAATTCCTCTGGTGTGAGATCAGAAAATTTGTTGACTCCATACCATGCAGATGACTTGTTGCTTTGTTGATTCAATTTTTCTATCCTATACAAATTCTCCTGAAATAATTTACAGATTATATTGAATATTTTTCCATTATAACCCATATTTCTAAATATTTTCTTCAGGTTGGTAAGTATGGATTATGAAAAGTTCTTTTTACACAACCAATAAGATTTTCTTATTATAAGATAAGGTCATGGCAAAGCAACAGCCATGAAGCCCCACAATACGCTTCGTAATATATCCTAGTAACCCTAAGAATAAAACACAGAAATAAATTGTATATTGGAGAGACTTGAAGCCGATTTGGGGTCCGCCTTGGTGAACACCGGAAGGATACAGAAACCGAAGAAGTTAGGAAATTTACCAGAGCAGAAAGGAAGCAGTCAAAGTCCCAGATAAATAAATCGGTAATCACAGATCATGCCACACAGGAAAATCATGTGATTGACTGGGATAACTCCAAAGTTTTGGACCGAGAGAGCAATCTGTTCAAGTGGCAGATACAGGAAGCCATCTGGATATGCAGCAGTGGGCCTGAGTTCTAAATTGAGATGAGGGGGCTCAAAGACTCGCACATCTATGACCAAGTATTATACAAAGCGTAGCTGAATCGAGTCATTACAGTGCATATACATGTATAACAACTTTTGTTCATACGCTTAATTACAGTGTAGCCAAATTGACATCGATTTTATGGGCAACTTGTACACATTTTACAACTTTGTGTGCATATGCTTCACTGGTCAGTTGTCTGATGAAGGTGACAGTGTACATATGGTACAGTACTATATATATATATAGTCATCGAAACGTCACATAGAAAATCTTATTGGTTGTGTAAAAGAACTTTTCATAATATCCCATATTCATATTCACTAATGTGTCTTTTTATGTTTCACGGGTGCGAAACACCAGTACGAAGACATTCAACTATTCAACAGGAAAACTGTACTGAATTTTCTAATAACAATTCACGAATTGGCAGGAGATTGCCGTGGCAACAATCTTACCTTACATATGTAAATGCTAAAAGGACATCAAACTTAAATACGTTAACATTATTGATAAACAACTTCAAGTTTAATTTGATAGAAGCGGTTCAGTGGGGTGGG